>NW_007729688.1:124012-195215 GCF_000696425.1 Galeopterus variegatus
CTCTTTCTCTCTCTCTCTCTCTCTCTCTCTCTCTCTCTCTCTCTCTCTCTCTCTCTCTCTCTTTCTTTCTTTCTTTCTACTCATTTAAAGATCTTTAATGTACTTTTGCTCGGCCAGCGAGGGACATTTTTTAAAGTAAATTAAAATGCTCTGACCTGGAAATGGTAATGGTTAGCCAACAGGTGAAAAGAGGGCTGTGACTGGAGAGGGGGATCTGTCATAAACGTTTCTGGGACTTTCTCTGTAGTCCTGGTGCTTAATGTAGACGTTTTCTTTATCATATACTATTGCCTGAGCCCAGTTGAGGGTGAGAATGGGGAAGAGAGGAAAGCTAAAAGAAAAGTGAAAGCTTGGGAAACGGAGGGGAAGGAAGGTAACTAAACCTTAACTTGACAGCTATGTACAACATTACCGGGCCCCGTCCCCTTACTTTGCCCCAAGGGTCAATGCCTTTTATATATTTGGTAGCTTGTGCGGTTTCTCCTCCTTACTGAGGGGGACGCGGGGTGGAGAGGGAAGATGCATCCTTCATTGACAATGAGAAATTATGTGACTTGTCATGCGCTTGGATCGTGTTATTAGTATTATAATAATTACTATAAATATTAATAAAGTATTATTATCAGCATTATTTCTTCTTTCGAGACTTTCCTCGCCCAATATTTACAAATACCGCACAGTGCCTCGGCGGAGGAGAAACAGAGAAAGGGGAGGGCAGATAAGGAAAAAGGAAAAGGAAAGAAGGGTCCGAGAAAAATGGAAAGGAAGGAAGGAGGGGGGGAAAGCAAGGACGGCAGATTCTGGAAACGAGGAAGGGGAGAGGAGAGGGGCTAGACAATCAGGACAGTACCACCGTCTGCAAAAGGCCCTCGCCAGCTGTGTCCAAGCAGAAGGAGGCTGCGTGTGCTCCTTTTGGACTGGGGGCTGGCGGCGGAGGACCAAGAGCACAGGGACCCTGGCACGGAAGGCCGGGGGATGAAGAGGAGGAGGAGGAAGAGGTGATGGAGGGGGCGCAGAAGGCAGAGTCCCGGGGCTGCCTCTCCAGCCGGGTTTCTTTCGCGTGGTTTGGGGCCTGCGCGCCTGGCCGAGGCAGCCCCCCGCCACCGCGGCTGCCGCTGCAGTGATCCCGCTCGTATTCCTCCTGAGCCCTCTGCATCTTCCGCTTCTTCATCCTACGCTTGTGGATATGGAAGGTGGACAGGGACAGCACGATGAGGCAGAAGATGAGGGTGACCAGGACAATCAGCACCAGCGTGGAGGAGAAGGACTGGAAGAGCTGCTGTCCCACCTGCGTGATGCAGGTGCCGCCGCCACCGCCCGCGCCTGGCCCGCGGGCCCCCGCGCTGCCGCTGCCGCTGGCGTTGAGGGAAGCAAAGGTCCGGTTGAGGAGACACGGCGGCAGTGCCAGCCTCAGCTCCTTCGGCGCCCTGGCACTCATCGGCGCTGGGCTGGGAGGGGCCGGGCCCACCAGGCTTCCTCTCTTGGGTACGCTGTTCCCACCAGCCAAAATGAGGACGGAGCCCACGCCACCCAAAACTACTCCCTGGCTCGGGAGAGGGTGCGCGCGAGAGCCAAGGACTGAGGGAGCAACTGCTGGCAAGCAAGCCGGCCAAGGAGCGAGCGGCGCCCGGGAGATCCTCTCCGGTCCCACCTCGAATGCGTCTCCGCGCGCCCTTTTCCTTCGCGGAGGCACCAGGCTGCAAAGAGAACAGGCTTAGTTAGGATCCCGGCTGCTGCCCCGGATAGTGCGGAGGACAGGACGGATCAGCCATCACCGCAAAGCGGCCCTCTGGACACACAGCCTCAACTGGGCGCTGTCTGTCTTCTCCGCAGCCGGCGGACCCCGGCCCGCCGCCCGCCCCTGGCCGCGAACCAAAGAGCCAGCTGACGACTCGCGCCACTTGCCGGGAAGGGGTCTGCGCTGGCACCGAAGAGATGCAGATTACTCAGCAGATAAAGGCAGCCTCCCGGCGCCCTTCACAACTTTCAAATTGCAACAGACACGCAGCCGCCTCGGATCGCAGTCCCTACTTCCCAGAACGCCGACTCTCCTGCGCCCTCTCCGTGGATGTCTTCGCCTGGATCCTACCCTCCCCAGCACCCACCCCGGGCCGCCGAGCTGGCTCCGGGTATGCAGTCCTCCCTCTCCTTCCCTCCCTCTCCAGACTCTCCCTTCCCGGACGGCGTTAGATTCCTTAGGTCCCATTCCCAGGGGTTACTCCTCGCAGCACATCCCATTCTGCCTCTGTTCGCTGCCACTGTTGACGCACAGGACCTCGCCCCATCTTTTCTCCAGCCTTAGTCCCTGGAACTCCCCACCTCCCACCAAAAAAAAAAAAAAAAAAAAAAAAAAAAAAAAAAAAAAAAAAAAAAAAAAAAAAAAAAAAAAAATGCAGTTGAAGCACCTTTCTCAGCTGAAGCACATCCCCACAAACTCCCTCTCCTCTCCTTCTCCCTGTGCCCCACTTGACAGTATCCTGCTCCTTTCTGGGGGAGCTGGAACTGAAAGGGGGAGGGTTCCCACCTGCAAAGTTCGGGAAAGGGACCTTTTCTCAGGCCTTCCCAGACCCAGCCCAAGGGCCCCGAGGCTCTTCCCTGGGACCAGAGCCAGGTAGACCTGCAGCGTGCAGCAGAGCCTCCTTGCCGCTCCCAAGAGGCAGCTGCAAACTGTTGCACTGCGGAGCAGCGAGGCGGCGCGCAAACCCGGTCTGGGGCCGGGGCCGGGGCAGGGTCGGGGGCCGAAGCTACAGCCAGGAGTGCTTGCGCAGGCCGCGGGAGCTGTTCTCCGCACTCACGCCCAGCCGTCGGGCCGCCAGACCATCCGAAGCCTTCAGCCGCACCGCGTCTCTTACCTGGGGCCGCCAGCTGGCTGCAGGGAGGGAGCCCCCGCCGCGCGGTTGCAGAAGGCGCGGAGTGAAGGGGCCAGAGACCGAGCCGTGCTGCTGCCGCCGCCGCCGCCGCCTTCGCCGCTGCTTCAGGGAGCTCAGCTCGCAGCCTATTGCCAGAGAGGCCGGTGACGTCAGGCAGCCACCGCAAGGGCTCCAAGCCACCCCTCAGGCCCCCACCCACCCTCATACCCCAACACCTTGTCTTGGCATAAGGAACCTCTGCCATACACGTTTCCTGTCCCCTGCACTTCTACTGCCTAGGGGCTATGGGGAGCAACCCCACCCCCACCTTGTGAGCATCCCACCTTCCCTTTTGCACTCCCT
Organism: Galeopterus variegatus; assembly: GCF_000696425.1. Taxonomy (NCBI): domain Eukaryota; kingdom Metazoa; phylum Chordata; class Mammalia; order Dermoptera; family Cynocephalidae; genus Galeopterus; species Galeopterus variegatus. The sequence continues at coordinate 127,225 of NW_007729688.1, forward strand.
CGCCTAGGAAGGGTTGAAGCTTAACTTCTCCAACTGTCTGATTCCTCAACCCTTTCTCAAATGGTCCCAGGAACACATTTTTACACCCTAGAGAACCAGCTCCCCTCGGTGCACAGATCAGACTTTCTCCTGGTGGCTGATGAGGATTTCCCCTACCACCACCACCACCAAATCCTGTCCGTGCTGCACCTGGTTCTGAGCATAAACTGCGTTAGAGAGATGATAGGGACATTTCTCGATGCAAGTGTGGCAGAACCTGAAATACAAACTTAAACATGAATCAAACAATCGAAATTAACCGTTTTCCTCCGCAGGAGTCTGCAACTTATCTTTCATTCCACCCTACTCATGATCCTCTCTCCTTCCTCACACACTCATCTCCAGGCCCAAGACCCACTCAATGTACTAAACACCCCTTCTATTATACTAATCTAGACGCTCATGAGCACACAAAGGATACAAAGTCTTACAAGGCAGGAAGACAAAATTATCCAGAGGAATGCGGAAATGAACTGTCCTATGAAAATTCTGAGTATTGTGCCTCTTACAAAGTACCCCTTCATTGGCCTTAATTCTTGCTAATGTGCTTGGTGCATTTGCTGTACTATTAGGAATAGTCTTACAGCACAATAGACGGAACTTCCAGAAGGATTTTCAACAGCCTCACTAAATCTGAGCAGAGACAAGTCAACAATTGGTTTAGGACCCCTTGAAAAATAAGAATTTGGTTACAGACCCAGCTTTGAAATAGAATATGCTCATTTTTCCATTGGAGGAGCCAGCTTGGAACTGTACCTAAAGACGTTGTATGGTCTTTGAAGGTTCTCAGGTGTTTTACTAAATGTGCATTTCCTTCCACTTCCCTGTGTTTTCTTCCTGTCCTTGAATCTAGCACAGTGCCTATAATACATTACTTACTGGCTAAATTGAATGATGCAATATACATTGCTGCTTTTTCTTGCTATGCATCGGAAATAAGAACTAGCAGGAATGACTGATCCCACTTATCTACTTGTATTTGCTGTACTTGTAAAGAAGTAAGGTCTGACATGGGGAGAAAAAGATTGTTTGTGTCTAATCTGGGAGTTTCTTCTTCTGACCCTGTGCCCCTATCTAGTCCTCCTCCAAATTCTCCTTTTCCTCTCTCTCTCCATAACATACATAGAAGAAAAAATACATTATATCTTTCCAAAATTCTGTTTTCATTTACAGTTATGGACTGCATATATGACATTGGTCCCATAAAATGGAGTTGAAAAATTCCTAGTGCCTAGTGATATCTTAGACATCTTAACATCTTAGTGCAAACTCATGTAGGACCAATGGACTATACCATATAGGCTAGGTGTTCAGTAGGCTTTATTGTCTGGGTTTATGTAAATACATGCAATGATATTCACACAACAATGAAATCACCTACGGATGCATTTCTCAGAATTTATCCCCTTTGTTAAGTGACACATGACCACATTTGAATAAAAGTCATCAGGTTTATCTTCATCACTGTCTCAAAACGAAAGTATCTCTATTTAGGCTAATAGTTCATACATGCTGAATAATGCATAATTGCTTCAGAATAAGAATTGATGCCCTCAGCTGTCAGTGTCACTGTTAATGATGGTCAATGACCCCAAAGCTAGTATAGCCTTCCTGGCTGGATTGAGGGCATCTGATGCCTGTAATAGCCATCTGCCACATTTGGGCATTCTGACTTTGGTGGGCTCAAGGGATGAAACAGTGAGCCTTTTTTCCCCCTACTGTGACTGTTACATAAGACTTCACCACTGACACCTGAAAGGCAATTCCCCATTTTTGCACACTCTCTTTGCTCCTAAAAAGTTGAGTCTAATCAACATTTTGTAAAGCAAATCCAAATTTGAATACTCCAAAAAGAGATATGGCTATTTAAAGAGACTCTTTAGAAAGAAAAAAATAGTGCTGTCTTGTAAAGCAAAGGATCTTTACATAATTAGAATTAACTCTCAATGGTCTATCTGTTTTCTAGATTTGGAGAAATGAGTTACTGGGTTTTCCCAGTGGGGAACATACCCTTAGAATATGTTGTAATGGGATTACAATATGTATGTAATGGGATTCTTTTGTACCAAGCTTCTAGGACATGTCATGAGGCTGCCTCTGTTCCTATTCTTTTGTTATAAATGATAACCATCTGTTGTACTAGGCATGCTAAAAATGTCTGTACCATTTTACACAACCTATGAAAAGACAAGGTCTTACCCTGGAGAACTTGCAATCTACAGCAGATGAATGTGATTCACAAGACAACGGTATTTAACTGGAAATGATTTAGGTAAATTAAAGACATTAAGTTTCACGCCAAAAGCCCAGTACACTTCTTTTTTTTTTTTCCCTCCCACCCATCCCCCACCAAGAAGAATAGGCTGTAGGTTCATAATTTGTTCCTACCCAGAGAACAAATGTGTTAAATACACAGACTTGGATGTCACTGGGTAGTGCAATTCAAGCCTAAGAAATCACAAGAACAGAAAATATGCATACCTCTTGGGCTTCAGGAATTGATCCTACTGAGTTGTCATATGGTTTGGGCACATCTGGCACAATGGCAAGGCTTCTTCCAAACAACAGCTTGCCACTATTTTTGCCACCAAACTTCCCAGCCACACCCCAAGAGTGGAGAACCAAGAAGCTTCTGAGCCAGAATCTTCCCTTGTGGTGAGAAAGCCCTATGGATTCAGGCATATTCCAAATATTCAGCAGCATATAACACTTGCTCTCAAGTTTAATGAAGGATATCTGTCTCGCTTAGAGAGAAATGCCACATGGCACTTGCACATCAGTCATAGAAACTCTGAATCAATTAAAAATAATAATAATGATATTAATTATTATCATTATTTGCAAAACACCTATTATGTGCCAGGCTCTACTAAACTGTCTCTATATTAGTATTCATCCTCACTACAACCCTGCAAGGTTATTTTTCTGCAAAATACAAAATTATTCCTCCATTCCTTCATGTATTCACAAAAAATCTTTGAATACCTGTTATAGGTAAGGTGAGGAAACTATCACTTAGGGTGGTTAAAGACCATGCCTGAGTCACTCAAGAGTAAGTGTATCACTTAGTATGTTACTGGGCTCAAACCCAGGCAAGCTGATTCCAAAGTTAGCATTTTTTTCGTGACTAGCATTTCTTTCTTTTTCTTTCTTTCTTTCTTTCCTTCCTTCCTCCCTCCCTCCCTCCCTCCCTCCTTCCTTCCTTCCTTCCTTCCTTCCTTCCTTCCTCTCTCTCTCTCTCTCACACACACAGTCTCACACCCATCTCTGTTTCTATTTTTATTTCATCTCTATCTCTATCTAATTCTTATTGGGATATGTAAGTGAAACTAGAGAAAAGAAGAGATGCTTGGCTGAAGCAGAGGAGGAGAGACAGGAAGCCCTTCATTGTTTGTGTCCTCACCTCCCTCCAGCAGCAGTCTTCAGGACCTCCACAGGCTCCTTTGGGCTGAGTAGAGTCTAGTTTGAAAACCACTGCACCGTACCAGTTACTCCGGCAGGTCATTCTAGACCACAGTCCAGCACAATACATGCCACGCTTAGATTAACAGGGACTTCTCCAGAGAATGTGCAGCTGATCCTGACATTTTGCCTAATCTTATATATCCTCTACTCTGGGCCCTTGCATGCCTACGGAGGTATGCCTGAATGTTGTCATGTTACTGTTAAATCAACCACTGCCCTGTCCAGCAATTAATTAATAAATAAGGCTCTGAATGGAGCCTTGAGTTTGTTCTTGTTATCTAGTTCTTTTCCAATTCAGTCTTATCTGTAAAATGGGAATAATGGTAACAGTATCTTCTTTGCAGTGCTATTTTAAGCACTGAGCATATAGCAAGCATTGAATAAATAGTAGCTCTTTACATTATAAAGAAAATCACTAAGACTGATATCTATTCCTGGCAACAAAAGCATTATATTGTTTTGAACATCAAAACTCAGAAAAAATTTGATAAATCTTAGTATTTTTTCTGGGAAGATAACTAGAAGGTTGAAGGGACTAAAAACAATGATAGATAATGAGCCATTCAAGGAGCTAGGAATATTAACCTTAGAGATGAAAATGGGAGGTGCACCATAGTATCTTCCAATGTTTGGAGCATCGTCAACAGAATTTACGCTATTTTAGGTACTCAAGAGAGAATTGAAATACAGTGGAATAGACATAGGGTAGGGAGCATATTTAATTTTATTATTTCAGTAGTGAAAGACTTTACTAATCATGGAGCAGGTTACCATCTATACCAGCAGTTTTCAAACTGGGAGAGTCATATTCCTGAGAATATATATAGGGGGAGATGGGTATGTATACTTTTAAGGGAATTATTTTCCAATAAGTAAGTACCTCTATGTGTACTTTTCTCCCAAAATGTATCTGTCTGTGGTTAAAACATCCTTTGCTATCTCTCCTTGCATTTCCTTTATTTCACAAAAGAAAAACATAAGTTTCACCAGTCCTCGATCTTACTATTGTACATTACTCAGAATATAAAAACCCTTCGGGGAACTAAACAAAGAAATATCTTGAGGATATATAGCTTCTGAGGAATGTGACAGCAAAGCAAAAAGATCATCTGTAAGAAATACCGATGGAGCAGTGGCTTAATGCTTCAAGGGGACAAACTAATTTTAAGGCTCTATGTCTTATCTATCTATATATTGATTTATCTTAGAATTAGAATTTTAAAGTGATATGGTTGTCATAGGGATGAAAGTATTCTAGTTTATTTAAATTGAAAGATGAATCCAGACCTTTTCCTGGAGAAAGTAAGCCTGATTTGTTTTTTTGGACTGACAATTTGTACTGGATTTCCCTGATTGATAGTGTGGAAGAAATATTATGCAAATTAAATGAGCTAAATCAATTGATCCAAGATTTTGACAAAACATATTTAAGGTAAATGTATGATATGGAATATATCAGAAATTACATCCTTTAAAACTCTTAACCTTATGATTTAAAAGTTTTAGATGTCAACTTAAAATGTGCAAAGGTATCCATGATTTTCCAAAATTCTTTTAGGGAGCATTGAGGCAAAAAACTTTGAAAATAACTGTTCTAAATTGTCCAGTTCCTGTTACACCATCTGGAAGGGCTCAAACACACATTAGACCCATCAGGGGTATCATAGACATTTCTTACCAGGGTGGGAGTTTGGATCAGGTGGCTTCTCTCATTTTAAGAAATGCGGAGAACCTATGCACTTTTATATATCCATCAGGGTACTGCTAAGCTCTAATTGCACAAACATATGCTTCATTTCATCCCTTTACACCTCATAATAAAAGTATTTTCTGATCATGCATCAGACCTAATTAAATCTGGATATTTGTGCAAAAAGTGAAGATTCTTCTTGCTGTATTATCCTTGACTGGGAAACTCATTTATTGAGTTTCCAAATATTTATTGTGTGCCTAGCACAAGCTACAAATTGTGCTACATGCTTGGTATATCAGTGATCAAGAAAAAGTCTCTGCAACCAGAACCTTGCATTCTAGTTACACACATGATCACATTCTGATTATCCAGCCAAATGCAAAGAAAGTTAATAATGGCATCTTTTCCTAGTACTTTTTAATGAAATATCACTCGTGTCAAAGAACAGAAGAATGTAAACTAAGTAGACTGATAGATGTGAAGTTAGAGAGGTAGATGGGTAGAGATAAATGGACCAGCAGATGTCAAATGATAAGGTTTTTGTGACAAATAGCTTCTGGATGATAAGTTCTGGATCGTGATCAGAAACCCACTAGCATATGCTTCTTTCAAGTGCTGTAGGCTGTGAATCTGCTATTCACGAGAAAGATAAATTGAAAATACTTCCACCATGCCCAGAAAGATATGCGTAGACCAGGGTTTCCCAGCCTCAGCACTGTTGACATTTTGGGTCCCATGGCCTGAATGTTTGTCGCCTCCAAAGCTCATGTGGAACTTAATCCCTAATATGGTATTTGAAAGGTGGGCCTTTAAGAGGTGATTGGATCATGAGGATTATGCTCTCATGAACAGGTTAATCCACTTATAGATTAATGGGCTTATAGGTTAATGGTTTAATGGGTTATCAGGGAGTAGACTGAGGGCTTTATAAAGAGAGTAAGAAAGCATGTAAAAAATGTCTTTCCCATTTCTTACCAAGTGATACCCTGTTTCACCACAGGACTCTGTAGGGAGTTCCCACCAAGAAGAAGGCCTTCACCAGATATGACCTTGGAAACTTGGACTTCCCCGCCTCCAAACTGTAAGAAATAAATTTTGTTTCTTTATACATTACCTACCCAGTTTTAGGTATTCTGTTATAATCAGCAGAAAACTGATTAATACATTGGGCTAGATAATTCATTGTTGTGAGCATCTGTCTTGTGCATTGTAGGCTCTTATGGTAAGCAGGATTCTAAAGATGGTCTCCCAAGATTAAATCTAATGGTTATGCAACCAAAAACTAATCTACATACTGCTGTAAAGGATTTTTGTAGATTTAACTAAAGTCCCAAATAGTTAACCTTTAGATATGGAGATTATTAAGAGAGCTCTTGATCCAACCCATGTGAGCCCTTTAAAAGAAGAGATTTTTCTCTGGCTAGCAGCAAAAGAGGAAGTCAGAGATTCAAAGCATGAGGGAAACACAGTGTGCTCCTGTTGACTTAGAAGATGGAGGGGGCCGCCAGCAAACTAGTGTTGGAGTCATTTAGGAGGTGGAAATAGCCTCTGGCTGACAGCCACCAAGGAAATGAGAACTTCAGTCTGACACCTTCAAGGAACTGAATTCTACTAACAACCTGAATAAGCCTGAAAGTGGGTTCTTCCCCGGAGTCTCCAGATAAGAGCTCAGCCTGGCTGACACCTTGATTGCCTTGTAAGACTCTAAGCAAAGAATCAGGTCAAGCCCCACCTCCTTCATCCCATCAGACTTCTGACCTACAGAACAGTGAGGTAATAAATGCGTGTTTTTTTAAGCTGCTAAATTTGTGGTAATTTGTTACACAGCAATAGGAAACCAGTACAGATGTTTAGCAGCATCCCTGGCCTCTACCTACTAGATGCCAGTAGCATCCCTCCCCAGTTGTGACAACCAAAAATGTTGCTAGAAATTAACAAATGTCATGGGAGGGGAGATAGCAAAATCACCCCTGGTTGAGAACCACTGGCCTAGACATACGACTTGTCTCTGTACAGTTAGGAAACAATGGTCCAAAGATGAGACAGACATCTAGAGCCCTACCCATATTTTATGACAATTTAATTTACTGTTTTCTCAGAGTTATTAAATTTGACCAAGAGGGATTCTGATGTGGAAAGAGACATCAGATATTTTCTAAGAAATCAATCTGCAACAAAAGCAAAAAAAATTATTTCCAGGAGTCAATCAAGAGGGTTTGGGGGATGTGGTGGATGGAATTATGTCCCCCCAAAACTCACTGAAGTTTGAATCATGTCTCCAAGTTTCATATATTAGAAGCTCAATCCCCATTGTAACTGTTGAGGGTGGAAAATCCTATTATGGTAGTTGAAAGGTGGTGACTTGAAGAGGTGATTAGATTGTAGGACCATGCCGTAGTGAATGGATTAAAAATGGTGGTCATGGGCATGGTTTGGAGGGCTTTAAAAGGAAAGTGAATGAGCAAGTTGTCCTCTTGCTCTCTCTCTGCTCTACCATTTCACAGTGTCATACCCTGTGTGACTGTTGCCACCACCAAGACCGTCACCAGATGTGTTCCCTGCACTTTGGAGTTCCCAGCCTCCAAAACTGTAAGCAATAAATTTCATTTTCTTTATAAATTACCCAGTTCTGGGTATTTTGTTATAAGCAACAGAAACAGACTAACATAGGGGAGAACAAATAATGCCAACACAAATTGTTTTCATCCATGGTAAATAAAGGTTCATGCAAAGAAAGAGGAAGTGATATTGCTGGATTTGAATATAACTTTGAGTTTTGTTTTCTATAACACAGAAGTCCACAGCAAGAGTGAAACATTTGGTTTGGGTCACAGATTTCTTGGTTAGTACACAATACACAATGCTCTAGAAGATTCTGATGGAACACTGTGATAGTAAGTGAGTTATTCCACATTGTGAGTAGCCATCTCTATTTCTTCTCTTTCTTTCTTCCCTATGAAACAAACATTATTGTATTCATTTTAAGGCCCAAGGGAGAAAGCCAAACGATCCCATGGTTTTTAACTTTTTATCTCTTAGAGCCCTTTTTCTAAAATTGTTATTATTGTCTATATATCGTTATGCTTTAAATAAAACAAACAAGTGAAGCAATGTGTGTAAGGCTTTAAAATATCCTGGGAGTTATCAACTACAAAGTATGGCTGACTAGGAAAGAAACACATGGGACAGCTTAGATTTCTTCCTGTTACATGTGTTACCTTTTCTCTACATCAATTGCTATCAACTGTGTTTTTTATTACTGTAACGGTGTTGGGAAAATACCAAAATAATTTTCTCATAAGCCTGTTTTGTCCATAAAGTAATATTTGTCTTTGAAACAATATGTGCTTGTTACACTAGTCTGGCCTCTAATCACTACTTGCATTTTTGGCTTCTGTAACCAAGCTTGCTTATCTGCCTAGATCACATGAATTCCGAGAAATGAAACTTGCTGCTATGCTAGTCTCTTAAATGTGCTGCCTATAAAAGCTGTGTAAGACCTGAGCTCGGGGTCCAGATTTCTAAGCATTAGCTTGTCTGGGCTTGCCAGCATAATAAAATACCTGACTCTCCAACCGTCTGAGTGCCAACTACCTCTTGGTCCAGTCTGTTTCCATAACAATGGGGAGGTACACGGAGTAAAGCCAGAGTGTTTCTCAGGAAGACAATGGCAACAATAAAGTAGGTAGACTGGCATGTTGAACATGCTGTCATTAAACAAAGCTCTCTTTGTTTCACTGTACCTTTAGATACCATATAGAAATATTTTCTCAGCTGCTAGATGAAACATTGATAGGCATAATGACTGTCTGGATCACTTGTAGTTAAAAGACAATCCTAAATCCTTTTAAATCATAAACATAATATCAATTTAGTAATTAGAATATCTATTGTATAACATTTATAAAAGTTCGAAAGTTGTTCTCTTTCATCACAGCTTGGGCTTATTTTAGACAGAAAGCCTAGAGCATAAAAGGAAGTAATATTAGGTTTCTTGTCCATTTCTCTGACTTGTATTTCTCCTTATTTTTCCCCACCACCCCTCCCTAGATTAGTAGTTTCTTATATCTGTGGAGTTAAAACAAAGGAGAGGAAAAAATGGTGAAAGGAGGAAAATATTTTACGTAGAGTAGTTCTGTCCCAAGATGACTTTTCACTCTAAGGGCCTGATAGATGTTTAGGTTGACTTGGGATAGGAAACTTCCTCTTTGAACTGTTTGTGTTTACCATTTTGCAGAGTTGTCACTGGTGACTATTTCTTCATCACCTAGGAATTGGATATTTCTTTTAACTTCTTGCTGCATAATTCTAAAAGAAAACTCTAGGAAAGAGCATTCAACACCCACCTAAGAATTTTTTCACCTGAGAAAAAAGGGAGCTGGGTATTTGTACACCAACTTCATCTCATTTACTGAAGGCCATCACTCTCTAAGTCCAAGGTGTTGCTTTGCATTGCTTTGCCCCCCACGGATTTGTCACCCCACTTCCCCTGGGTGATGGAGATGCAAAGGATTACTCAAAGCCCATCTCTACTGAGCAGTGAGAGGCCCCAAAGTGGTTAATCTCCCTTTGGGATGCTCAAGCGAGAGCCATCCCTTCCTTGGGAAATTAATGCCGAATTGGGGTTATCTTCCTGCATTTATTTTCCAGACCAGGAAGTTACAGGAAGAGAACAAAGGTGGAGTTACAGTTTAACAATATAGGCTGGTAACTTTCAGTGAAACAAGCCAGATGACATTCCAGTAGGGCAGTTAAGTGATACTATCAACAAAAGCTTGATCTTAGCAAACATTCCTTCTTATAGCAATTTCTCAGTATTTTAACATAACAATCAGTAACTAGTCTGTCCTTTGAGCCAGCAACCTGCTGTGCCACAATCCTTATCTTGTGAGACTTATAGCCTGAGGGAAATTTCCAGTCCTCCTCAAGGTCAACATTTGAAACTGCAAGGCTTTGGAAAACCAGGCCCTATGAAGTACATATGCTTTTTAGTATATTCCACACCAAGGAACAGGGAAAGTATTTTTCCAGGAGCTCAGACTGAATTTTGACCCTCGGTATTGTCCTAGAATCTGTAAAGGGAGCAGAGGTAGACCTTGAAGGAGACAACTATCATCTTATGAAATGTTCGCCTTAGATGAGGCCTCTTCATATTTTCTAGGCAACAAGAATCTGCCCTCCTAAACAATGGGGAGTGAACCATTTCTGCAGGCCCAAGGGTTCAGGAGAATCAGGGAGTTCAAGTTGCTCAGCACATCTGCCCCAAGTATCCCCATCTCAGGTCTCAGGCCTAAATTCCTTTCCTATCAAGGCATAAAGTCTGTTATCTTTAGCATAAGATGATATTTGCCAGGGCTGAGAACTAAGTCTCTACAATTCTCCTTCTCTCACACTCAGACTTCAGATCTGATTTTCAGCTGGATCTGCCCTCTTGTACAAGAAATATAGTCTCTCTAAATGCTTTATGAGAGGTCTTCTGAGCTCCTATTTGTTAGCTGAATTGAGGCTGTCACTTTTTTCCTTCAGTGCCACTATGACAATTAATAACAATTAGTTCCACAGTCTTCATAATTGCTATTGCCACCATATCTAAGAAAAGCTGGAGATGTTTCATGTGCCTATATCCCATTCCAATTCATCACAGGTGAGATTATTATAATTGTGATGCTCAGAATGCCAGGGATTATCACCACCTCTATTACCACCACCAGTAGTGGGGCCCTTTCGTGATCTGGTTGGCAAGTTCCAGAATCCCAACATAAGGGTATTCTTCCTTGGACCTCTTCTAGTGCCACCTGTCTTAGTTTGGGTTCCTTCAGAAGCAGATCCTGAGGCATGGATCTGTATGAAAGTAGTTTATTTGTAAATTGCACAGAACACCAGTAGGGGAATGAAGAGGTGATACAGGTTAAGAAGACAGCAGTAAGAGGTACACTACTAAGCCATCTACCACTAGAGTTTAATCTTACAAAAAAAAAAAAAACTTTGGGAAATGGTGCTAAACACAATTTCTTGGGATTATTAGCTTAGAAAAAAGGCAGTTAGGGTATTTATTGATGTAGAAATGCATCTTAATCTCACATCTCACGTTAAGCTAGATTTAAGACTATTCCAAGGAGGAGCTAATTTCCTGGCACTGCTGGCCTCATCCACAACCAAAATGGCCTCCTCCAGTTCTAGAAAAAGTCCTTAGCAACAGAGTTACTAGTAATTAGAAACCAGTAGTTGCACAGTGAAATGGAAGGATCCAAAGGGCATGGGTGAAGTACTGACAACATTTGCTACAAATTCTTCCTTATGGTCTGCATTTGCTCCATGGGAAACATTCATGTACTTTTGTCCTGAATGGGCTCAAGGAATGCAGATCAATGTGACTGCAGCAATTCTCTTCTGGTTCTGCTGCCAGAAAAATCTATCAGCCTTTTGTCTTCTAGATTTCCCGCATTAGAATCAGACTGGGTAAAGATCTTTCTAATGTAGCACTGCAAACATAGAAACCCCCACACTCGTGTATATACTGTAGAACCGACTTTGCTTTTCCTTCATAGCTAGCCCTTAATGATTAACTAAGATTGTATCAAAAGCAGACATCCTGTCTCACTCAATACAATATCTCAAAGCAGGAAGCAGCTGTCCATCACACTTGAAGACATCCCCGATATCTTTACCTATATAAACCCCAGCCCTCAGTTGACTCAGGAGACACTTGGGACTTTACCCTCTGTCTCCTAGTTGAAGTCTTCTGAAATAAAAAGCCTTTCCTTTAAGTTCTGTCTGGTGGGTGTGATTGGTGATCCTATAGCAGTAGGCATGCAGACCCACACAGGTTAGGGATTCCTCTGGTAAAGGGAAATCCCACAAGATTCATTTGCTACCAATTCTTTTATTCTTTGGAATTTGATCAGATAATCCAAAGAAGCTGACTTTTTTCCTTTTCTAATGAGAGAAAAAAAAGCAAACTCTTGGGATTAGGATGGCATCAAATCTCACAAGAACTCATCTTGATCTTAGATTTGAGCTTTCCAGGAAGGATCTTGAAACTTAATACATTATAATTCATTATTTAAATCAGGTATTATGTCAACAGGAGCTCATTAGTTTTTCATAGCATTAACAAGTTCACAATTATCTCCACATCATCTGTCATTCTTTGTTAACAATAGCAAGTTGCCAGTAAATTCTTCACCATCATTTAGGAATTAATTTGCTAGAAGCAAAACCCAAGGAGGAGTTAAGAGGCCTAATGTCCTTCCCAGACCCACAGTAAGTTGCCAGTTCAGGAGTAAGTGACAGTTCAGGAGCCCTCTTTAGCTTCAGAAATGAAAGAGAAAAGAGAGCGAGAATAGCAGTGCATAGACCCTAATGACCTGATGACCTGTGCATACTTCTATTATAAAGGTTATCGCATTCCTGAAATTACTCATCTACATGTACAACTGCTCCATTGGACAGCAATACCCCAGTGGCAGGCATCATGTTTGATTCCTCCCCCTACTGACTAGAGTAGAATCATCATATCTAAAAGCCCCACACATACTCACTTCCATTAGTAGCTTTTGGCCTCCTTCCAAAGTTGTGCATACGAAGAATTGAGCAGATGTGTTTGAGTTTTACTTCTTCCATGTCTTCTGGTTCATCTTTCTTTGGAGGTGCTGGTGAAAAATAAACTGGTCAAAAGCAGAAGCAGGAGCAGTAAGCAGAGGCAGTGCTCCCAAAGAGCCATGGTGCAGAAGTACATCTGAAAGCCCTTTCTAACACATCCTTATCCCAATCTCCAGACTAGAGAAAGAGCCAAAGGCAAGGAGGATATCAGTCAAAGGGAAAAGGAACAAATATTCACTCAACAACTATTATCATATACAGTGTTTACAAACATGATTCCACTTAACCCTTGGCAGACCCCTATAGATAGAGAATTATCTCCATTTCATAGTTGAAGAAAATGAGAGGTTAAATAATTTGTTTTTAAGAGCCCACAGTTACTAAGTGATGAAGCCAGGATTCAAACCCAAGTCTGCCGGTCTGCAAAGCTTACTCCTTCCATTAATCCAAGGTGCCTTTTTGGAAGGTATTGAATAGAAGGCCATTGGACTTCTGGATTCATGCTCTATTAGCCAGGCTTCTGGCCCCAGCAGTGGCTACACCCTTAGTTGGCTGGGTCACAAACACCTACAGCCAGGAGGTTCAGGGGTTAGGAAAGGCAGAGCTGGTGTGGTCTGGAACTGGTGGGGCATTCAGTCATTAGGACCCAAAAGGTTAACTTGCTCTTTGCCAGATGATGGCTGCTGTGTTTTTCAATGATCCAGCACCCAATAAGTGAGCTATAGTCAGTTTTATATTAAGCATAAAGTTCCTATTATTTGTTTATATTTTGATTAAATGTATTAGATGCTCTATCAGGCCTTATATAATTTGTATATGTTTATCTGCAAGCCAGTTGTCAAAAACAAATCTTACAAAAGAATTTACTTCCACCTTCTTCTTTTAGACAGGCTTTGGTTCTATTTGAAATGTCAAGTGGGCCACACCAAAGCCTGAGATTTTCTTCTTACATAGGCTACCCTCTAAAAATTTGGCAACAAAGATGTCCTCCGAGAATTTGCAGCCTGGAATTGGAGGCCTGTCTATTCCTGCCTTATTTCATGTAAAGACCAAAAACCCCAACACCACCTAACATAGAAAATGGGATCAATGGAAATTCTAAAGTGACTCTTGGAAGAAGCCTGCCTAAAGCTCAGTACTGCACCTTCTACAAGAAGCCTCTCTTAACAATCTCATTAAGGAACATAAGATCTTTTAATCATTTTTTTAACATTACATTTCAGGCTGCATTACCTCAGAAGGCAGAATTGGGACCAGTGACAGGTAGCTAAGAGGCCAATTTTGGTTCAACATAAGACCAAACCTTTGAATGATTATTGTCAAATGGAGAACTAGTTGAACTGGAAAAGATTCAAGATTGAACTTTATTATCTCCTAAGAACAAAGTTATAGTACCATGATTTTACATTTTTACATTTAACAGTGATCTTGCAGGGCCTAAGAGAATGGGACATGGGAGAGCTAAGTTTTGGTGAGACCTTTGAGCCTGGAGGGCTATGATCTAGCATTTTTTTCCATTTTGGGGGCACAGAATTCTATGAAGCCCAGGATGATCCTGGATGCCTGAAAAAAGACTTGTAGGGGGCCAGAACCCAAATGGGCTTACAGAGAGGAACAGACCATAAAAGAAGAACTTCATGTTGGAGGTCAGTGAAGAACCAATTACCATGAACCAAAAATTAAGAGACAAGCCCATCCCACCAACAAATTAAACAAATCTAATGGTAGAATCACAGATTATAAATCAGAAGCTTATAGAAGAAAGAGGAGGAAGTTCAGGAACAGGCAGGTAGCACAGTGAAGGAATGAAACATGCCTAGTCTAGTATGAATCTCCTGGACACTAAATTCTCACTAGAGGCCTGTATGCTGTGCCCCATCTGAAGTGGCAGGCTCACCAACACCAGAGATAGTGACCATTGGCTCCTTGATCAGTCCTACTGAGTAGTTACCTGCAAAGGGGCACTTGAGTCCTATCAAATTAACCTCTGTTGACTACAACATCTCTCACACTCTGCTATCAATGTAGGAAAGTGTGTGAAAACTTTGTAGAAGGGTTTGAATGTCGAAATGCCCAGTCTACATTCCCTGTCACTTGGGCCCTCTGCCTCCTTTTGATTTAACATGACACTATGGCATTCATTCTCTCAGGCCTTCAGAAGCAGCAGGGTATTTTAGAATAGGCACAGGCTTTGAGAGCTGATAGACCTGGGTCTGAAATCTGTCTCTGCCACTTACCAACTGTACAACCATGGATGTATTTTTTAAACTCTCTGGAACTCAACCTCAATTTGTTCATCTGTCAAATGGGAATCATAATAGCTCTCAGGAAGTTTTGAGAGATGGGATCAATAAGGATTCAAGAGGGGAAGGGTTAAATGAGATCCCAGGAGATGCTCAATAAGTGTTCATTCTCTGCCTCTTCCTCCTTTCCTGTGCCTCCTTAGACTATTCCAGGCCCTTTAAGAAGCCAGATTCTCTCTCCATCAAGGTGTGACACTTTAAAAATAGGATACATTTTCAGTGATGGCTATGTGATCTATATAAACTAAAGCACCTTCTGCCAACTAAATAAATAGAGGAGAGCATGTACTCATTCCTGTTCTAATTTAATCTGCCTGAGTGCCTGGAGGTCTTTGTGAGGTAAATACTGTTTTCACTCTGACCTTGGTGCAGCGTTCCCATTGAATTTGTCTCAGTCTTTCCTTTTGATGTCATGCTGATGTCTCCCTAATAGATTGAAAGCACTTTGTTCAGAACAGAGATTAGTGGAATCTAATAACCAGTAAATTCCTGTTTACCTTGGATGATTAGATGTTTTGGGTAACCTGCTGTTCTGCCTAATAAAGAGTTAGCATGTATGCCTGAATCACCTATTTTCAAAGAAAAGAACCCATCAAAATGAACAATGAGTACCAGACACAATGAGATATTTGGTGATGTGGGAGCGTTCATAGATGCTGGCAGGGACATGGGACTCACTGAGAGGAGCATCAGTAACTTCACCTGGCACAAAAGAATGAGTGGAGCTGTGTTCCCACATGCTCTGGACATTTTCTTAAAGCATCTTTGAGTCTGGCGTGTTTATCTCTTGTTTCTTTTTCATCAAGATTTAGAGAAAACATTTGCTCTCTGAAAGATATTATATGTATTTTATAAATATATATAAAATTTATATTTATATGTAAATATATATGTTTTAAATTAAAAAATATATATTTACATATAATACACAATTTGGACAATTTGTTGGAAAGCAACAACTTCTCATGCTCAATGGGTCACTGATTAATGAGTCAGTCCAGGGAAGACCCTCCAGCCCTCTGGCATCATGTGAATAGACCCAGATATTAAGCAACTCAAGTTCTGACTTGATATCCAGATACAGTTTATTTTTCTTTAGAAATAACTTTTTCTTTTTTTATTTTGAAGCAAATGTGTATTTGTAGCAAAACATTTTTTAAAATACAGCCAAGAAGAAACAGAAAAAGAGCAGTATTTATAATTTACCATTTTGAGATGACTTCTGTTAATACTTTGAGGGGTTTTTTAAGGCACAAATATATACTTTTAAAAAATAGGTTCATAATATATAAACTGCAATGACATCTACACTTTTGCCTTCTCAACAATATGTCATGATTATCTTTCCATATTAATATTCTTCCTCAACATACATTTTAATGACTGCAAAGGATTCCATGTATCATAAATTATAGTTTATTCTGAAATAAAGAAATACTTATTTAAAAAAGAAAAAAACATTTTATGACTAAATATTTGCTTACAACCAACTTTATTTTCACCAGATTAATTATTGGAAATGGAATTGAAGGATCAAGGTCATTTTTTTAAAAACATATATTGTCAAACTGTTCTCCAAAGACTTAAGCAAAAGTATATACTTCACCGGTAGTATACTGCTGTTTATGAGTCTGTTCCCAAGACTATGAAATTCTTGATGTCAGGGATTGTGTGTTACTCATCTTTATATTCAACACCCTTATGTTTTTGCACATTAAGTCACTGAAATATTTGTTGAGTGAATGAATCTTTCATTGTTCAAATGAATATGTAATATAAGGCAAGTTTGTATAATGTCTCTGGGGCTCTGTTTTCTCTTTCGAAAAATGGGAATTTTGTGTTATGGGCTCTCTATCATTCTATGATTTCACATCTCTCGTGTGAAAAGCAATGACCAAGATACTCTGGGGAAGTTACCCATATGTACAATATATAACCCTAGTGATAGGACAAGTGCACATATATCAAATGTGAGCTAATTATATATAATTATATAGAAATATACAGAGATGTTGAATAAGGCTAGACGGCATGATGGGAGTTTCCTGAAAGATGACACTCAGCTAAACAGAGATCTCCTACTTTCTATCTAGAATAAAAGTCCCTTTTTCACTCAGGATTTTGTGTTTTACTGGTACTAGAAAGCAAGAAGTATAATTCTTTTGAAATTCAGTTTCTTTTGGTTATTTCACCCAGAGCAAAGAGCAAAATTATCCCATTAGATTTTTCAATTCTTTTTAAATTATCTTGGATAGAACTGTATCTGTTGACTTTGGTGCTTCTAGACCTCCCAATTCATTGGTAGTGAAATGGCTGTAGACAACTCTAGGCTACACATGTGACAATCATGCCTAACCCTGTAGCCCTGCTTTCCTCAGGTCATCCCTGCTCAAGAACGGACAATCAAGGGCTGACATCCACAGAACAATTACGTTCTCATCATCACTCAGTTTATTACTTTATTAATCAATTCATGATAATTTATGGAAAATCTAATATGCCTTTTAGGCTCCTGGGGGAAAGTGTAATGTGGTGTACTCTACAATGGTGTACATGATGCATTGGAAACATGGAGAAGAAAGCACCAATCTCTGGGGAAGTCTCCCAGAAAATGACACTGGAAGATAACTCTTGAGGTGATTCTTATAGAATAAGCTAAACTTGCCAGGTAGATGGGATTGTGTGGATGGGAGTGTGGAGAAAACGGAATTCAAGCAGAGATATAGCACAGAAAGGGGACACAAATGGTAGGTTCATCACCAATTGGTAGTTTTTTTATCAGTCTCCTTCCGTCCAAGCCTCTTTCCACCCCACCCCTACTGTTCCCTCACATAGGGCCATCCAGTGGGGAAGTAGAGGTCCTGAGTCAGTCTCATTCTTTGCCATAGTTCCTGAAAAGCTCTTATGGCTTTTCAGTTATGGTCAGCTCTCTGACCCCTGCTCCACCCTGGGCCTCCACCCTGCTGCTCTGGAGGGACCCTAGCTGATCCAGCCTCAGTAGCATTATAGGTCACTTAGTCTCAAAGTTGTAGCCACCTTCCTCTTTTGGTTAATGAACTTCCCTATTCCTGGGAGAGAGGCTAGGGCACTTTTTAGAGCCATTTCAATTACTGCTACCCTCAAAAAATTCTTTCCAAACTCTGAAGCTGGGTTTCTAGATGAGGCACATGTTGTTCCAATCCTCTCAGCGGATGACATGTCCAGAGGACAACCTTGCTTAGCTAGTAAACTTATCTTTATCCACACCCATCCTTAAATCTATTTACCTGTCTCAGAAGAAGTGCTCTTTCTTCTGCCTGAAACTATTCTCTTCACCTATGTCCTAAAAGAGTGTTTCTCAAATCTGCGAAGCATAACTTGGAAACCTTGTTAAAAAATATAGATTCCCTAGACCCACTCAGCTGAATCTGAATCTCCAAAAGTAAGAGTCAGGAATCTATAGTTTAACAAGCTCCCTGGAGATCATTTTCTTTGTGATAAAATATTTCATGCACAGAAAAGAGGCGGGGGTGGGGAGATATGTATACAGTGCACATTCCTGGTGATATAATAAAACTAATCAACTTCTAGTCTGTGGAACTTAGGATCTACTGTTCTGGATTTCCATACCTTGCTATTTCTTCAGGAACCCTTTTAAGTCTCTTTTCAGTGACTCTCCTGTTTTATCAGATGCAATTCCATCTTCTCTACAGATTCTCTTCCCTCATCTATCAATAGGTTCTAGAATCTCACATAAAAACACCATTTCTAGACTCTTCTTGCTACCCCACCTCTTTAATTTCTTTTAAAGCTAACTTTCTTCCTAATGATAGCCATGGAGAAAAGTAGTCTTATTTCATATTCTCTCCTCAACCTAATGCATTCTGATTTTCACTCCTCCGAGCTTACAGAAATTATTCTTACAAAATTTATCAATAAAAGATGGTGATTCCTATTTTTTAACCAGGTGCATAGAATTAAGTTTTTCACCCTCTACAGTCATAGCAAGCTGTCACAAATATTCTATAAAAGGCATGTCTTTTTTATAAAATTTTTCATTGCATTTCCTCTTTAGGCTCATCTCAATTCCACTTATTTAAATATAGTTAAGGTACCAATTCACCTTCTACGTATTTTTATATACATAACTGCTACCATATGCAAATACATAGGAAAATATATAGCATTGTTGTATGTGTGTATAGCTTCCATAAATGTTACTATGCTATAAAAATAATTTTCTTTCTTCCTTTGCTCAAGGTATTTTTGGACATACATCTATATTGCTATATACAAATCTGTTTTATATCCCTTGACTTCTTAATAATATGAGGATACTTCAAAAAGTTTATGAAAATATTCAAATTATCTTTCAATTCTATTTTTCCATGAATTTTTTGAAGTACCTTATATCTATTCTGTACATATAGAACACATTTATTTATCTGTACACTAACAATGGACATTTTGATTACCTTTAATTATTTGCTGAAATGGCCCTTGATAAATAGTCTTTTTTTTTTTTTTTTTTTGTCTTTTTCCGTGTCCGGCAACGGATCGCAACCCTCAGTGTCACCCCCACACCGGACCGGGACCAGCAACGGGATCGCAACCCTCGGCGTTGCTCCCACGCCTCACCCAGTCAGCGAGCGGGAACCGGTCTGTATGTGGGATCCAAACCCTCGGCGGGAGCGCCGCCACGCTTCCCAAGCGGCGCACTATCGCAGTGCGCCACCGGGCCGGCCCTAAATATTCTTAAATATATATTATTGTGCTACCTATGAGAAAGTTTCTCTCAGACAATGATTCTCAAATTTAGCTGTATATTAGAACCGCCTCGCAAGTTCTTTTGTTTTTAAATACTACTGCCTAAAGATCTGACCTCACTCCACCCCCTTCAGATCCCATTCAGTTGGTCTGGGATGGTGCTTATACAACATACAAAAGAAGGAGTATTTTTATTAATGTCCCTGTGATTCTAATATGTAGATGACATTAAGAATCAGTGCTCTAGAGTCTTAACTCTTCAAAGTATTTTTCACCAACTAGCAATATAAGCATCACCTGGAGCTCATTATAAATGCAGAATCTCAGGCCACACCACAGACCTATTCAATCAGAATCTGCATTTTAACAAGATGCTCAGGTGATTCATATGCACACTGAACATTGAAAAGCACTGATCTAGGTTATATACCCAGGAATAAAAACGTTGGGTTTTTAAGGTGTATATATGAGCATATTTAATTTCACTGAATACTATCTGATTGCTCTCCCAAATGACTGCCTTAATTTATCCTTCCACCAGTAGTACATGAAGATAACCATTAACCCACATCCTTAAAAACATATACAATTTTAATAGTTGCTCCACTGTGGAGTTCTTTGTTGTTTTTCACTTTTTTAAACACTGCATATATTTAATATATATAATTTGATGAGTTTGGACATATGCACATACCCATAAAACCATCACCATATTCCAGGTAATAAATATATCCATCATCTTCAAAAGTTTCCTCATGCCTCTTTGTTTTTCATTGGTTGCGCGCACGCGCGCATGTGTGTGTGTGTGTGTGTGTATGCTCGGTGGTAAGAACACTTAACATGAGATCTATCCTTTTACATTTTTTGAGCGCACAATACAGAATTGTTAAATACAGGCACAATGCTGTACAGCAGATCTCTAGAACGTATTCATCTTGTGTAACTGAAACTTTATATCCATTGAACAACAACTCCTCCCATTTCCCCCTCCCACTGGCCCATGGCAACCACCATTCTAGTCTCTGCTTCTGTGAGTTTGACTATTTTAGAAACCTCATATAAGCGGACTCATGCAGTGTTTGTCCTTCCGTGACTGGCTTATTTCACCTGTCATAAAGTCTTCCAGGCTTATCCATGTTGTCACAAATGACAGGAATTCTCTTCTTTTGAAAACTAAATAATATCCATTATATTTATATATGCCACATTTTTTCTTTATCCATCAATTCATTAATGAAAATTTATGTTGTTTACATATCTTGGCTATTGTGAATAATGCTTCAACGAAAATGGGTGTGCAGATATCTTTCTGAGATTCTGAATTCAATTTTTTGGATATATACTCAGAAATGATATTTCTGGATCAAGTGGTAGTTCTGTTTTTAACTGAGGAAACTCCACATTGTTTTCTATAGTGGTTGTACCATTTTACCTTCCCACCAACAATGTGCAAGGGTTTCAGTTTCTCAACAACCCTGTCAACACTTACCTTTTGTTTTGTTGATAATAGCCATCCTAACAGGTGTGAGGTAATAGCTCATCACAGTTTTGATTTGCATTCCTCTAATAATTAATAATGTTGAACACTTTTTCATACCTATTAGCCATTTGTATGTCTTCTTTGGAGAGAATGTCTCTTCAGTTCCTTTGCCCATTTCTAATCAGGTTATTTGTTGTATTTTTTGCTTGTTTGTTATTGAGTTATAAGAGTCCCTTATATTTTTTAGATATTAACCATTTATCAGATATATGGTTTGCAAACATTTTCTCCCATAACATAGGTTTACTTTTTATTCTTTTCATGGTTTCCTTTACTGTACTAATGCTTCCTAGTTTTATGGAGTCCCATCTGTCTATTTTTGCTTTCGTTGCCTGTGCTTTTTTTAGTCATATCCAATAGATCATTGCTAAGAGGAATTTTAAGAACATTTTCCCCTGTGATTTCCTCTAAGAGTTTTATAGTTTCTGGTCTGATGTTTAAGTATTTAATCTATTTTGAGTTGGTTTTTGTATATGGTGTAAGAGTTATAGGGATATCCAGTTTTCCCAGCACCATTTGTGGAAGAGACTATTCTTTCCCCATTGTGTATTGTTGGCATCCTTTTTGAAGATCAATTGACCATATATACATGGGTTTTTTCCAGGCTTTTTATTCTGTTCAATTGTCCTTTGTCTGATTTTACTCCGGTACCATACTGTTTTAATTACTATGGCTTTGTAAGATATTTTAAGGTCAGGAAGTGTGATGCCTTGAGCTTTCTTCTTCCTCAATATTACTTTGGCTATTGGGGATCCTTGGTGGTATCATATGAATTTTAGGACTTTTTCTATTTCTGTAAAAAAATGCCAATGCAATTTTGATGGGGATAACATTGAATCTGTAGATCACTTTGGGTAGCATGAACATTTTAACAATATTAAGTATTTCAATCCAGGAACACAGGATGTCTTTCCATATATTTAGAACTTCTTTAATTTCTTTCAGCAATGTTTGTAGTTTTCAGTTTATAAGTCTCTCACTTCTCTGGTTAAGTTTATTCCTTAGTATTTTATTTTTTGATGCCACTGTAAATGGAAATGTTTTCTTTAAATTTACTTTTCAAATAGTTTTTTGTTAGTGTATAGAAATATAACTGATTTTTGCATGTTGATTTCGTATCCTGAAACTTTACTGAATTTGTTTATTAGTTCACCAGTTATTTTGGTTTAATCTTTAGGGTTTTCTATACATTAGAACATACAAACAGACATAGTTTTACTTCTCCTTTCCAATTTGGATGTCTTTTATTTATTTTTCTTGCCTTGTCACTGTGGCTAGGACTTCCAGTTGAATAGATGTGGTGAGAGTGAGCATTTTTGCCTTGTTTCTGATCTTAGAGGAAAAGCTTTCATGGTGTATAATTATATTAATTGCTGTTTAATTTGGTTTGCTAGTATTTCGTTGAGGATTTTTGTACCTATGTTCATAGGGATATTGGCCTGTAATTTTCTTTTCTTGTAGTGTCTTTCTCTGGCTTTGTTATTAGAGTAATGCTGGTCCCATAAATGAGTGTGGAAGTTTTCCCCCTGTTAAGTTTTCTGGAAGAGTTTGTGAGGGTTTGTTATTAGTTCTTCTTTAAATGTTTAGTAAAATTCAAAAGGGAAGTCATCAGGTCCTGATCTTTTCTTTGATTGGAGACTTTTCTTAAATTACTGATTCAATTTCCTTACTCATTAAAGGTCTGTTCAAATTTTTTATTTCTTCATGATTCAGTCTTCAGAGTTGTATGTGTCTAGGAATTTATCCATTTCTTCCAGATTATACAATTTGTTGGCATATAATTGTTCACAGTAGTCTCTTATGATCCTATTTCTGTGGCATCAGTTACAATGGTTCTTCTTTCACTTTTGATTATATTTATTTGAGTCTTCTCTTTTTTTTTTAGTGTAGCTACAGTTTCATTGATTTTGTTTATCTTTTCAAAAAATAACTCTCAGTTTCATCTATCTTTTCCTCATCCCTATTTCATTTATTTCTTTTCTAAACTATGTTATTTTCTTCCTTCTGCTAACCTTGAGCTTAGTTGTTTTTTTTTTTTCTGTTTCCTTGATGTATAACATTTGGTTGTTTATTTGAGATCTTCTTTTCTTTTTTTTTAACGTTTATTTGTACATATTTGTGGGGTACAGCGTGTTATTTCAATATATGCATATATTATACATTGATTCATTTTTAACAGTTACAAACTAGGCTATCTTTTTTCTTTATGTAAGCATTTAACAATAGAAGCTTACCTCTTAGAACTACTTCTGCTGTATCCTATAAGCTTTGGGATGTTCTGTTTTCATCTTCATTTATCCTAAAATATTTTAAAATTTCCCTTTGATTTCTTCTTTGACCCATTGGTGGTTCAGGAATGTGTAATTTAATTTCACATATTTGTAATTTTTCCTGTTTTCTTCCTGTTATTGATTTCAAGGGTTTTTAAAATCATTATGCAATGTAAACATTTTTTGTGGCCCTTTACCAATTTCTCCCTAACTGCACCCTCCCACCCTCTTTTTCACCTCTAATGTCCTCAGTTTCCTTCCCTCTTTTTGAGAGTTCAAGGAATTATTGTGATTGTTGCTTTCTCTCTTTCTTTCTTTCTTTCTTTCTTTCTTTCTTTCTTTCTTTCTTTCTTTCTTTCTTTTCTTTTCTTTTCTTTTCTTTTCTTTTCCAGCTCACACTCTTTCTGTGCCTGTCTTATTTCACTTAACATAATTTTCTCTAAGTTCATCCATGTTGCTGCAAATGACAGAGTTTCATTCCTTTTTATGGCAGAGTAGTATTCCATTTTGTGTATATACCATATTTTCTTTATCCAGTCATCCATCGATGAACATTTAGGTTGGTTTCAACTCTTAGCTATTGTAAATACAATGCAATAAACATGGGGTGCAGGTATCCCTTTGACAGGAAAATTTCCATTCCTATGGGTATATACCCAGCAGTGGGATTGCTTGATCATATGGCAGTTCTATCTGTAGTTGTTCGAGGAATTTCCATACTGTTTTCCTTCATGGCTGCACTAATGTACAGTCCCACCAACAGTATAAGTGGTTTCCCCTTTCTCCATGTCCTTGCCAGTATTTGTTATACTCTGCTTTTCTGATACTGGCCAGCCCAACTGGTGTGAGGTGATATTTCAGTGTGGTTTTGATTTGCATTTTCATGATGTTCAGCAAAGTTGAGCATTTTCTCATGTGTCTGTTGGCCATTTTTATATTTTCCTTGAAGAAAAGCCTATTCAGCTCTTTTGCTCATTTTTTACATTGGATTATTTGGTTTTTTAGTGTTGAGTTGTTTGTGTTCCTTGTATATTCTGGATATTAATCTCTTGTTGAATACATAGTTTGTGAATATTTTTGTACCAGTGTGGTCAGAAAAGATACTTGATATGATTTCAGTCTTCTTAAGACTTGTTTTGTGGCCTAACATATTGTCTATCCTAGAGAATGCTCTGCGTGCACTTGAGAAGAATGTGTCCTGATGCTGTTAGATGAAATGTTCTGTATACATTTGTTAAGTCCATTTGGTCTAAATTGTAGTTCAAGTCCAATGTTTCTGTATTGATTTTCTGTCTTGATGATCTATGCATTGTTGAAAGTGGTGTATTGAAGTCTCCTAACATATTTGTATTGCTGTCTATTTCTCCCTTCAGTTCTATTCGTATTTGCTTTATATATTTGGGTTCTCTAACATTAGGTGCATATATAAATATAACTGTTATATCTTCCTTATGAATTGATCCTCTTATTATTTTATAATGTACTTCTTTGTCTCTTGTGACAGTTTTTGACTTAAAGTCTATTTCATCTAACATAAGTATGGTCACCCTTCTTTCTTTTGTTTACCATTTGCAGGCAATATATCGTTCCATCCCTTCACTTTCAGACTGTGCCCTTAAATCTAAAGTTAGTTTCCTATAGATAGCATATAGTTATATCTTATTGTTTATGCACTCAGTGATTCTCTGTCCTTTGATTACAGAGTTTAACCCATGTATTTTAAAATAATTATTTGCAAGGAAGGACTTAATATTGCCATTGTGTTCATTGTTTTCTGTCTTGCACTTCTTTTGTTCCTGTGTTCTTTACCTGCTGTCTCCCTTTGTGTTTCATTGATTTTTTTGTAGTGATATGCTTTGATTCCCTCCTCATTTCTTTTTGTGTATATTCTATAGATATTTTCTTTTTGTTTCCATTGCAATTCCATAAAATGTCTTAAACTGATGGCATTCTACTTTAAATTGATAACAGCTTAAATTCCTCTGTATACAAAAATTCTACTTCTTTACAGCTCCACCCTCCCTGGATGTTATTGATGTCACAAATTACATCTTCATACATTGTATACCAGTTAACATAGATTTAACATTCTATGCACAAAAATCACAGTAGTACAGATTTCTGTATTTGTCAATGTATTTGCCTTTACCAGACATTTCTCTGATTACCAATTAGATGAAGCATCTCCTTATATACTTAGGAGCTATTTGGATTTCCCCTTTTGTAATTGCCTTTTATCACTGATTTGTAATATCACCTCTACCTTATGCCAGATTCTCATACAAATTGTTTATGGACTCTTTTATGTTCTATTGGTCTATATATCTGTAGCTTCACTAGTACTTCACTGTTTTAATTATTATTACTTTGTAATTTTTCTTAGTATCTAGTAGGCTGATTCTACCATTCTTGCTTTTCTTTCTTTCATTTCCAAAAATATTTTTTTTCTTTAGTATACAGGACTTCATTTCTCCATATAAATCTTAGAATTAGTTTGTCATATTCCCTTTAAAAATGGCCTCTTCATTTTCACCATAATATTTTTAAAATTCCCATAAGAGTTCTGTGATTAATTTTTTAATTACTAAGTATTTTTGTAGGTTTTCTCCTACTTTAATTGGTATGTATTTTTATTACATTTTCTATTGAGTTTTGGTAATTGGTATAGAAAAATTCTACTGCTAATCATAAATCCAGCAACTTTGTGAAAGCCTGGGATTAGTCTAGCATTTTGCTGATTTTCCTAGGTTTTTATTGAAATTATCTGCAAATAATGACAAGTTTGTTTCTGCCTTTCCAATGATTATGCTTCTGATTTCTTATCTTATTACATTGGTCAGAATTTCCAGAATTATACAGAATAGAAGTACACCTAAAGGTTTTCATAATATAAAATGGAGAAATTGAGATGAATCCATTCCAAACCTTTCATTTCAGCCCAATGGATATGTCCATCTTATGTGGCCCCTCTTCAGCATTTCACACTGCTGGCAATTATCTTTCTTGAGGCTTGTTTTTATTTTCTTCTCTACTGGTTTTCTGGCTATCTTTTCGGTTACTCCTTTGCAATATCCTCTTCAGTTTTGTTTACTCATTCATTTATTCATTCTCCTCTCACTCAACAGATACTTATTGAGGAACTCTATGTGCCAGATTCTTTCCTCCTCTAGCCACCTGGCTTTTACACTCATTCTCTAACTCCTCATATAGTCTATCTGGAAAAACTTATTTTCATGGCTTCAACTACTGTCTACCATGAATGATCAAATCTACTTTTATATAGCCTATTATAGACCTACTATGTGTTATATTCTAAGTTCAAGACCTAAATCTTCACCTGGATATCCTCCACCAATTTAAACTCATCCTGCCCCCAAAACTTCTTCTTTCACATTCTGCTCCATTGGGTTAACAGCACTATCTATCATCTTCAAATCAAGCCAACTAAGTGCTTCCTCTTCTGGAAAGCCTTCCTTAGGGTTTAAACACTTTCTTTTTAAAATTCCTTTGATGCCTTGCTCACCTTCCTAAAAGCATTTGTACTTGCTGTAATAATGTGCTAGTATGACCATTTCTACAATAGGACTAGGAACTCTCTGTTTTTTTCCATCTCTGAGTCCCAGAGACTGATAGCTTTTGATGCTTGCTGAATAAAGAGTGGTGTAGCCCACTGTTTGAGGCAATACTTATTACCAAAAGAAATGAGAAAAAGGAGGCATTGACTATATTAAGCCATGGTTTCAAAAACAAAGATGAAGAAAGAGCAAAGGTATTTAACCTGGTGCAGGTCAGAGATCCTGAGGTAAAATGGCAAATTAAACCTCCCCTGCCCTTTACTCCACATACCTCTCCTTCCATCACCCTCATCTGCACTGTTCCTTCATGTTAAGGTCCCCCAAAATGAGTTATATTATGCTTTTATTTTTTTGGTTTATTTTAAATAGGTTTAAAATATACCACCATTCTTTACCTGTCAGTAAGTTGGAAGAAACGAGCATGCAATAAAAGTTTGGGTCAAAGTTTGAAGTTGAAAGAAAAAACAAAGAGTTGTGCCATTGAAATATTTTGAGACAACTGCGGAGTTCTGTTAACACCCCTGGGCATCCCAAGAGGTCTGGGGTAGGAAGTCAAGGTGGCAAATGCCTTGCCTAAATTAGAGGAGTTTGGAAGAGACATAAAGACATCTAAGATCCTAATTCTCAGCAAAAAAAAGCAATTTTAGTTGTTATAGATTACAACATTCCTTACTGAAACAGAAACACTGTCTGGTCATTTGTATGAATGTCCCCTGCCTGGAGTCTCTTCCACAATCCTATAAGAAGAAGGAAAAGGAGAAGGAGAAGAAGAAAAAGAGAAATAAAGCAGAAAGTTTTGTTCTTCTGTACAGATGCACTGAGGGGCTCCTACCTGGGAAGGAAGAGGAGCAGGAGAGAAACCTAAGATAAAAGTGCATGCTATGAATCAGTGACATTTAGCAAAGTGATTAGACAGTGACATTAAACAAGTTCCAAGGCTATTTTCAAGTGATTTTTGTGGGCACCTGTGCTGCTTAGGAAAACTAGGTTTGAGGTGGGGGAAAGAAAGAGACTTATTCTTAATTAAAACCTAAGGCTGCTTATAACGGAAAGTTCAGGAAAGAGCTATTTGGTTTTTTCCATTAGTATGCCTTTTCTTTGTTTAAAAAAAAACATTTTCTTTTTACCCTAAGAAGCATAATGAAGGAGAAATATTTGGTAAGAATAGTGGAAGGTATGCAGAGGAGAAAGAATTAATGGTATTTTCTGGAGTGAAATTGTCCACCTCTGACACCTGCCTCACCAGGCAGATGTGTCAGAATGAGGGTCATGCTTTTCATCACAGTGACTTATACATAATTATTCTCTAGTCCCATGAGTTTGTCAAATCCCTCTTCGGCTGTCCAGAATCATTGTCCAGAAGCCGAATGATACTTGCTAGATGTAGGCAGAGTGAGAGCTCCCCAACAAGTAATGCCTGGTTTAGTAAAAATCAGATAAATCCTGTCTTTCACAGTCATCCCCACCTCTTTGCATCTGTGTCTCTTCTGCTGGCTGTTTGCTGACTTCTCTGGTCCCCAACCCTCCATCCAGGCCTCTGGATATGTTCTAGCTTCTCATACATTGGTTATGGATCAAGGGAGGAGGGAGTCTGCCATCTTCAACATGTGGCTTTCAAGATTGCCCTATGCCTCCAAATCTAATTGGCAGATGTGTTGAAAATTTTTATGGGCCCAGACTTAAGTAACAACCATCATTTACTCCCATGTTCACTGGCCAGCCACATGGCCACACCTTGCTGCAAGGGAGGCTGTGAAATGTAGTTTGCCGTGAACTCAGGAGAAAAAGGAAACAGATCTGATAAATAGCTAGCCAGATTCTGGCATGTTACCCCTTCTAGTTTTCAGCTTAGATTCCCACTTGATTTTTACTTTCCAGCTACAACTTAGTATCATTCAGCAAAGTTTTAAGCAATCTCTGATAGACCAACACTAATACTGGATGATAAACTTAATTCCTGGACTCATCTTTCTTAAATTCCATGTGCAACATAAGAGGTGGTACCTCCCAGACTCCACACAGCAAGAGGTGAAAAGAGAAATAATTAGGGTGGGCAGTGGGGAGACTGAGCTTGCCACACTCACAGGACAATCTGCTAAGTGAATTGTGCAAACACTTCAACCCCTCAGTGCCAGAGAAATGTATGGGTCATTCTCCGAGCAGGAGCCAAGGACTCAAGTTTGTAATGAAAGCTTAAATGAGGAGTGAAAGTTAGGACAGCTCAGGGCCTCTGTTGTGGTTGTCATCTTACATTTGTGTGCTTTTTAATCCTAGGTTCTGGAGGAGCTTGAAAACAAGATTGTTGTCAGTAATTTCTGCCAAGAAATTCTGAATCACTTACCTTGATCTGTCAGCAATTCGAGGAGAGAAACTGCTCCTTATATTTATTTAATCAATCAGTGCCACATGGAAGCAACCAAGATGTCCTTCAGTAGGTGAATGGATAAATAGACTATGGTATATCCAAACAATGGAATATTATTCAGTGCTAAGAAGAAATGAGCCATCAAGCTGTGAAAAGACATGGAGGCAATTTAAATGCATATTACTAAGTGAAAGAAGTCAATCTGAAAAGTCTTCACAATATACCATATGATCCAACTATATGACATTCTGGAAAAGGCAGAACTATGGAGACAGAAAAAAGATCAATGGTTGCCAGGGGTTGGGGGGAGAGACGATGAATAGACAAATCACAGATGACTTTTAGGGCAGTGAAACAACTCTGTGTGATACTATAATGGTGGATACCTGGCATCATAAATTTGTCCACATTCAAAGAATGTACAACAGCAAGTGCAAACCTTTATGTAAACTATGGACTTTGGGTGATTATGCTATGTCAACGTAGGTTCATCAACTGTAACAAATGAACCACTCTGTTGGGGTCGTGTCGATAATGGGGAAGTTACTTTGTGTAGCAGGGAGTATACAGAAAACCTCTGTATCTTCCTCTCAATTTTGCTATGAACCTAAAACTGCTTTAAAAAATAAAGTCCTTAAAAAATATGCAGTGAGAACAACAGATAAATAAATATTAGTTTGGGTCCAGCTATCTGTCAGTCATTAGAATAAGCCTTGGGGGGTAAGGGGCATAATGATAAACAAAATACAGTCTCATCCTTTTAAGCAGAAGCTTATCACCCATTTAGGTAGATGCAGTATATTTACATGCAAAGGTGGTATTGCAACACATAAAGAATGCTTTGATAGATTTGCATTCATGGTCAGCAAATATTTATTCTCCTCCCCCTGCCACTGTGGGCAGAGTAGACTTCTCTGCCCAGCTGATCTTGGGCTTGGCCACATAACTTGCTTTGGCCATGGAATATTAGTGAATATGATTTGAACAGAGCTTTTAAAACTGCTTGTGTGTTTGATTTGATTGTTTCACACTCCAGTGGTCTTCCAAGAGAACAGACTCCAGGTAACCACAGCCCCTTCAACCTGGGCCCCAGAATAACCATGCATGGAGCAGACTTGAGCCCACCTTCTCATCTGGAGCCAATCCCAGTCAACCCTTATCATAAAGCAGAGTTGCCCAGCTAAGCCCAGCCCAGATCAGTTGAGCTGCTACTGAACTATGGACTCCTGAGCATGAGAATAAATGCTAACTGTTGTAAGCCACTGATTTTTGCAGTGGTTTATTACACAGCAATTACACACTAATGCAAACACCATACTAGGAGTATCCAATAATAACTCTATGTATGTGTGTGTATATGCTGTTATGATCGAAATTGGCTGTAAAAAGAGATAGAAATTGAAGTGGAGAGTGGAGAGTAAGATGCTGAATTGCTTAAAGGAAGACAGAGGCCATTCCAGGTTAAAAAAAAATGGCATGAACAAAGATAGGTAGCTAGAAACTGTAAGGTGCTTTGGGGACCCAGTGAAAAGATAATTTTAGCTGAAGCAGAAGATTTTTGCATCTTTCTTGTTTTG
Source organism: Galeopterus variegatus (assembly GCF_000696425.1). Classification (NCBI taxonomy): domain Eukaryota; kingdom Metazoa; phylum Chordata; class Mammalia; order Dermoptera; family Cynocephalidae; genus Galeopterus; species Galeopterus variegatus. The sequence goes on from NW_007729688.1 coordinate 158,400, forward strand.
GCATAAGTGGCAAAGGTAAGCTGGGATGAACTTCTGGAAGACTTTGAACATCAACCCAAGGAAATCCGATGCATAATCTAGGAGAGTTAAAGACTGCAGTGGCTTCTGTGATATGGGAGTAAACAGGTAACATCAAGCAAAACCTCTTTATACATGTATTAGAAACAGGGGTTGTTGGAGGCAAATTCTTAGGGAGAGAGAGTTCAAAAAGGAGAGGAAATAAATTCTTTTGCACATAATGAAATGGGTTTGGGTGAGACAGCCTGCTCTGTCGTGTTATAAGTTTATTTAAAGAAGGAAACTCAGTATAGTTCTAATGAAGACATTTTCAAGGTTTGGAAGATGAACATTTCTGTTAAGATATAGATCAATAGAGGAGGCTGAATTAAACAACAGTCTGAAAAGTGCCAAAACATGGATGGTTCTGAATCACCGTGTTAGTGATAAGGGGAGTTGGGGAGGGGGGGAGAGGAGGAGTGGAATGAAGCTTTGAGGCTGAATTTTCCTTTGAGGTTTTCAGAGCTACAGAAGCTGCTGCGTGCAAAATGATGTGCTCTCTTACCAAGAGAAATCACCTAGAACAGGTTCCAGAGCTAAAATCTTAATCCCTCTTGCAATAAACTTCCTAATCCTATAGCAAAGGGAACTGTAAACTTCAAGGGAGAAGGAGTAAGCCAGTTTGAACCAGGATTTCATTAGAGACACAGAGGACTGAAGTTCACAATTATAAATGACAATCTCAACCTGTCAGTCAGAGGCAGGTAAGAAAGAGCATTTTAAATGGAATTCTTTCCCGGGGTAAACTGCTAAGAAAAAAAGAACATGCCCAGATGGCCAGTGCCTAAGGGAATATGAGATGGGACTAAAGGAAGTCAGGCAAAAGAAGATAAAATAAATTCCAAATGCACTGCTTCTTATTGCCATTTCTTCTTGTATAGTTGCCATGGGAACTATGTTTTGGAAGCTCTCTAAGGCTGTGTCTATCCAGTGCAAAGTGATCAAGCATTTGGACTGAAATGACCAGTCAATTTAAGCCAACTGGTTTAATTGATTTATTTCCAACTCATGCTTTCCCTCAACCCCAGCTAAATTCAGTAGTTGCTTAACTGAGTTCAGTGGCATCTTGCAGAAATAAAATTGCTTTACCTGCATATATTTGTATTCTAGCCTAATGATAAGGTAGTGCCCTTAGAATATGCCTTCCCTTAGTAGGGTGCTGTTAGCTCTGGGATTACAACTCTAGAGAGGCATAGAGAGTGGCTGAGAAGATAGAAAAAGACTAGTTGAATAATTTATACACTGGCATCAGAGATCTAGGCACACACACAAACTGAGGGGAAAAGCAGGGCATCAGAGGCCAGGTGGCCAAGCAGAAAAGAACCAGGAGAGAACAGTTGCCCAAGGCAAGGCAGAGCTGAGAGACAGATGAAGGAGACCAAAACGAGAACTGGGCACAGAGGGCATGCTACCAAGTCAGAGGCTGTTTATCAAGCTGCTGTTCAGGCTGTCACCAAACCAAGGGCTTACCCTGACAGCCCCTGCTGCCGCCATCCCATGAGAATCCAGACAATCTTCTCTGGGTCAGGCTATAGAAGAATAGCCTGCATCCTCTGCCTGGCCCTGGCTTGACATTAGGCCATGCTCCTGGATGGCTGATTCAGCCACATTTGCTAATTTTCATCAGATTCCCCCAAGCTCATGCCCTGGGTACCTTTGCAGACTACATCAGAGAACTACTTCTTCACACCCCAACCCCATCTGTCAACCCAATATGCAAGGCGAGGCTTCTAAGTTCCCTACCCTTTGTGCATACCTGCAGGCCTGCCCAGGGTTCTAATCCTGAAAAAGAATAGAATTTAAGAGATGACTTTTTATTATTACAGAGACACAGATTTATAAAGCCAGTAATCACCTAGTATTTTCTTGGTGTGAAATACCGAAGATGTATAGTATGAGTCTGTCACAAGGAGAGATGGCCTTTGATGCCACGAAATAGACCTGAAGCTCTTTCTTATACATTGTCTATGTCTCAGTTGCCAGGACTCTCTCTGGCTCCCCAACTCTGGGCCACCCCAGATCCCCCCAACTACATGACCTGTGACCCAGGCAGTTTTATGCTGCCACCTCCTCATTCTCCTTATGAGAATGGGCTGCCTCTATGCCCCATTTCCTCAGAGACAGGGCCCTTGTTCAGGAAAACAGGTAGTAATTAAGAAGGTACGTAAAACACCCTGCCCCAGACAAATTAATCCATGACAGTCCCTTTTATTCCAGTTGTGGAAAACACCACAGAAAAGGAAATCAGAGGTTGTCTACTGAAATGGAAATTTCTAATGATGATTCAGATATACTGGGGAATTATTTCCACCTTTCAAAAAAATGTGCTTGCTATTTTCTAGAGGGTAAAAGTTGGCACCCTGCTCTAATAAAAAACAGATTAATTGAAAGTATCAGAAAAGTCTAATTATGGTGATGATAAATAATAACTGATATGCCATTGGAGTTTATAAGTGCTTTTATATATACTATCTCCTTGATTTCCACTTTAACCCATAAGTTCTATATGATTTTACAGCTATTTTATCTTAGAACTGAGACTCAAAAACATTAAATAACTAACCTGGGTTTTCTGACTCCAAACTTCACCTTTTCCTTGCCACACTTTCATGGAATCTGATTCTCTAAATCTATATTTTCCTGCTGTTCTCATTGATGTTTTTATAGGATTCATTTTTTTCCCTTCATTTTCTGCATAACTCCCTGATAAACTAGGTACACAGAGTTGGAATTTGCCTCTAAATAATGAATTGCACTTATGTCTACTAAAGATTCTCCTGTTGTTAATAAAACATTTCCCACCTCCTTCTTACCTAGAAAAATTACTTTAAAATTCTGTACCCTGATAAACTAGGTACACAGAGTTGGAATTTGCCTCTAAATAATGAATTGCACTTATGTCTACTAAAGATTCTCTTGTTGTTAATAAAACATTTCCCACCTCCTTCTTACCTAGAAAAATTACTTTAAAATTCTGTATATCTTCCCAAGTATGAGAGAAGATCTCAGATTTGAAATCAGACATCCAAGGGCACTGTGAACCAGTCAGAAACCATGACCACTAATGACGAGGTTATCAAGTCTTTATTCCAAATGTGACTACATTATGGATTTAGGGCTTTAATTAGTTTGATCTGGTTGCTAGGTTGCTTTTAGGGCGTGTGCATATGTGTGTGCATGTGTGTGTGTTTAGGCACATGCGAGCACTGTTTGGGCAGGATGGTAAAGGGGTGAGTTGTTTGGGGGATAAAGCATTTAGGAAACACCAGCCTTTCTCTGTACTTGTTAGGTATGTAAGAATATTCTAATATTTCCTAGGTTTGATTGCTTCTCTTTCATATTAGCATAACCCAGTAATGATGATGATTTTAAGAATTTAATTTGGCAGATGACTGATTCATAATTTGGTTCAATCACTTATGATATTTCCACACAAAATAATAACATTTGGAGATGTTACAACTTAAAAACCAATGTCCACCCAAGAAGAACGCATTTCTCTACAGATTTTCATAAGGATTTTATTATGACTAGACTAGGACACATCCTAAATACCTGATTGAATGATAGATTGCAACAGTGCCAACAGGGATGAATGTAAATGACATACTCTTCTACAGGAAAGCAACATATGTGCTTTATTGGTGTGGGCAAAGCATTACCTCCAATGTCTCCTTCAGGGCTGAATGCCAAAAAATAGATTTTTAGGTACTAGAGAGGGAAGAACTTCACAATCCCATTGAGGATGGATTCCCATGAGACTCAAGAGCTAGGATTCTCGGCCCTATTGCTCTACCAGTAGCAAGAAATACCTGTAGTTTTCTTCTTTAAAAAAATCAAGAAAAATAAATCAATCCATGAACAGCAATATGTACTCTACACCAAAGTAGTTTCATTTCTGAGGGTCTTTAATATACTGAGCTGATTATACTGGGTGATCTAATAAATGTGCAGATAAAATGGCAAACTGGGGGTATTGAGTCCGTCAACATGGGATCGCTGTCAGTGGCAAAAGACATTCAGAACCCTTCTAAGACGAGCTTTGAAAATTGGTTAGTAATTCTGCCTTTTCCTCTCAGGCAAGGATAAGTAGAGAAAAGAGGAAGAGTCTCTAATATCTTTCCTTTCCAGGTAGAAGACTACAGGCCTGAATATGGCCCCTTATACAAGCTCTCAGGCTGTCTTGATTCCAAGAGACCAAGAAATAAGAGAGAGAATCATCTGCCCCCTGGATTCTGGGCAGGGGGAAGTAGGGAAAGATGAATAGGCTAAGAGAGTTGGAGGAATGAAAGGACCAAGACATAAATACAAGTCAATCTCCTCTTCTTCAAAGAGAGGTAGCCACACAATATATGTGGTGGGGCGGGGGAAGGTGCGTATCAAGGGAAAGGAGAGAGAGTGCATCAGGCACACTCATTTTTACTCTGTGGGCCAACGCAGGGTTTCTCAAGCTCAACACTATCAACATTCTGGCTGGATAATTCTTTGCTTTAGGGTTGTCCTGTGTATTGTAGGCTGTTTAGCAGCACCTTTGACTTGTATTCACTAGATGCCAGTAACACCACCCTCCCAGTCGTGATAATCAAAAATGTCTCCAGACATTGCTATATGTTCTTCAGAGAGCAAAATCACTCTCAATTGAGAACTACTTAACCAAGACTATCTGTTTGGAAGAATATAACAGATTTTGTGTACCCAGAGGTATTTGCACTAGTTTGAACACTGTCCAGGCAGCTGTTTTCTAAAAATCTTCCTTCATCTACCCAATCCTGTCTAGGTAAAATACAGAAGGACATCACAGGACTAATGGAGATGGGGAAGTGGGCGGTGTTTTCTTATTTCTCAGGAAACAAGTTTAACATCTGGTCAAAAATATATGTTAGCATTGACTTTATATCACGTATTTTTTTTAGGTGCTGAGGATTTAGATTTTTTTGGATTCATTTCCCCAGCTTCTGGGAGTGCTCCTGGAAGACAGCTCTCAGCTGTTGTCCCTCTTTGGTGACTGCGTTGGCTGGAGAAATCTGCCTTACTCAAGTTCACACCTCTTTACAGGGGCAACCTGAATCCAATCATTGTAGGGGTGGAAAGGCCCATTCATTCCCTCCAACTCATGTCAACTGAAAGGCCATGCCAGTTCCCGAGTTCCCTGTGGTAGCTCTTTCAACTTCTGCATCTGCCCAATTTCGCTTCCTTCCTATCCCTTCCATAGTTGCTGATCTCAGAAGCACTCTCTAAGAAACATCCTGCATGCTAATCTCCATCTCAGAGTCTGCTTCTTAGGAGACGCAACCTGCAACAACTCATAAGGCACATTTCCTATTCCCAGGCACTCATATTCACATATGTGGTCCTATTTTTTATTTCCAAGGGCTGCACTTCTGGGGCTCTGCTTCTACTCTCAGCCCTGTCCTTCATCAGCACCAGCAAACTGATATTCCAAAATGTTAGTTCAGTACAAGGTATCTAAACAAAGTATTCAATACACAATGATCTTCCCAAGCAAATGTTTAAACCCCAATGAATGGAAAAATAATTAGACATGCAATTCTCTGGACCCAGAGCAGTTCTTTCTTACCTCAACCCATCACTTGGCTTGGCCAAGGGCACCGGGCATTATCCTGAGTATGAACCAGTATCACAGACCACAGCATCCACTCATGGTTTCTGGCTGTCTCTAGGAGAAAATTCACTGTTCTCTTTTTTCTCAGAAAGGATCAGTAAGGTGACAGTCCACACAGGCAAAGCTGGAGCTTTTAAGTCTACCCTCTGGTCTAATTTCCTACAGAGTGACTTTTAACTGCTGCTTTTTTCTGTCCAATTTTAACTAAAATATCTCACATGTTCCCTCTCTGACTACCCTAAATAACTGGCCCTTCTTTGCTCTTTTGTCCTCCTTATTTTCACCTCTTAGCCCAAATAGAAGAAGCCTTTCAGTATACAATTAGGAAAGGAGGCCAATGCAATGTATGTGAAATTTCCATTTCTGGTAGCAGCAGTCTGGCCCTATGCAGAATTATAAAATAGATAAAAGTAATCCCAGGCCCCGAGCTCCCTTCTTGTACCTTCTAGTGACTCTTTTCTTGCCCAGGTCCCAAAACTCCAGTGACATCACATGGGCACCTTAGTCAGGTAGTTCCCATGCCCTCTGCACTTTTCTGCCACCTTTTTGCCCATTAAAGTCTTCTCCCTTTTAGCCCATTTACTTGGCCCCTGGTAGATTCCTGGAGGGCTGTTTACACATGAACTTGGCTTTGTGTGATTGGATTATAGTGATTTTATGTGTTATTTCTTCCACAAGGCATTTGTATTTTCATATCAATCTTCAAAAATCTAAGGGCAAGCAATGTTGGGGTTTCATGAAATACAGAATTCTGGGCCATTCATGGACAAGATAAACTCTCTCCATTTTGTAAATCACACTGATAAGACAGCTCCCATCACTTATGTCTCTGAACCACAAATTCCAGACAACCCGAGCAATGTGACAAGGACCTCTTCTGTCCTATCATTGAATGCCAGTGCAAAAAGGCCAAATAGTCCTTCCATTCCCAGGCATGGGACAAAGTTATTGAACAACCTACTTAACTAAGCAAACATGTTGATGAATTCATTTCATGGAAATAAAGTTTGACTGATTTGACTAAACTGACCAGCTTGTTTGGATGCTACTGGAAAAGAAACCAACTTACCTTTTATCTTTTCCCTTTTGTTTTCCACATCTACTTCTAAGGCCTATTCAGCACTCACTATGAGGCTTAATTAAAATAAGCTTATAGCAAATCAGCAGCAGATAACACAACAGCACAAAATTTCCTCAGAGGGATAGAGGGACTGGCCTTTCATGCCACCTCATCCATCTCCACCCTCAAATCTTCATAAAGCTGTGCTCAGCAAGGGCCCTGGGATGCAGGGAACCCAAGGGGACAATTGAGAAGAAGCAAGTATGAGAAGGAAAGAGAAGAGACAAACAGATATGTATCAGCCTCACAAATAATTGCACTCATTCAACCAAAACTGACCAACTGACTGAAGAGCAAACAAGGGAAGGAAAGTCTGCAGCCAGGGTTGGAAGGACCCAGCATTTGGGTCCCCAAAAGAGTCCGGGCCCAAGCTTTCACCATGAAATCAGGCTTTGGGGCAGATCTTCCCAGGATTGCAGGCCACATGCTAGCTCTCTTCTACCCTCAGCCATCTCTGAAAGAATGAACACAAATTGCTGCCAGTCCAATTAACCTGATGAGGCTGCTTTGCCTACAAAATAAACATAGTCCCTAGAGCATCAGTCTATGAGAGACACTTATGATCATCTTTTTTCATAGCATTCAAGCTTGTTTCCCACATTAAATCTTTTTGTTTTCCTCAAACAATAATTGTAACCAACACACGTGCAGCTCATCTAGTTACAGCCAGAATGAAGCAATCAACAAGCTTATTATACCCATTACCTCCTCATTCCAAAATTGCTTTTCTCTTCCCCCCCTTTTTTTTTTGTTTATTTCTAAAGATATATATATTCAGAGCTCACTGGCAGCTGCCAAGCTTTTTCCAGCCATCTCTTAGTTGTTTGTCTTTTAGTAGGTTCCTTAAGAAGGACTCATAAGACAGTTATTTCCTAAGTTCTTCCAACACTATTTACCTGTAGTCTCATATTTGAAGTCTATTTGTCTCCTCTGTGATACTTTCTGTACCTTCACTCTTCATCTGCCCCATGCAGGTGGCTACTGCCTGACCCCAGTTCTGTTTGAGCTAAGTTCTTCTCATAACATCATCTTAAGTTTCAGCTTTTGTACTTTGAGGTTTGGCTTCTCTGCTAGAGGAAGGTATTGTGCAAGTTTCTCCTGAAGTCTGCTGCCACACAGCACCTAAGTACCTGAACTCACCTCGCCACCACTCCCAACACCATTTCCCACACAGCTGTGCTTCAAAGACACTTGTGGTCCCCATTACACAATATGTAAAATGTCTAGATTTTATGTGTCTCCTGGTCTTACTGAAAATAAAGTTCGTGTGTAGTCAATATTAAATTAAATACTTTATTTAATTCTCCAAGTTCTGCTTCATTCCCTGGAGGAAGGAGTAGATGCTGAGCAAACCTACCACATTTATATGCTTTTGGTATATAAGTCCTGCCAACAGCTCTTGAGGAGGCCCAGCCTGTGACCTTTGCCTAGAGAAGCCTTCTGAATTGTATAACTACACAAATCAATAAAGTCCTCTCTTAGAAGGTACAAATGTGAGATACACGTAGAAAGAGAGTTATTTAGTGGAGCAGAAAGAGCAGATAAAGAGACTTAGAGAGAGAAAAGTGCTGAGTCAAGAGGAAAAGAGCTTCTAGAGGCACATTCTATCTGGAAAAGTATCCTAATTCCTCAAAGGTCTTCCTCTTACCTGCTGAGATGAGTCGTTCAGCTATCTGTTCTTCCCAAATTCTTTTATAAAAACATGCCACCTGATGCAGCCACTGTGGCTCAATCTGAGAAGGCAGAATCCACAGCCCTGAAATAGCTGGATTCTCTTCCTACTTTTTTTTTTTTTTTTTTTTTTTTTTTTTTTTTTTTTTGCGGCTGGCTGCTGCAGGGATCCGAACCCTTGACGTTGGTTTTACAACACCACGTCCTAACCAACGGAGCTAACCGGCCAGCTTTATTCCTTCTTCCTGACTAGCTTGTCCTTGCTTCCATGGCTTCTTTCTTCCATTTCCTTTCATAGAAGGTAATGAATATCCTATCCTCAGCCCTCAGTATCTTCTCCGGTTGCATGTGTTTTAACCCCAGCAAATAACTCAATATGAGGATACTTCGAAAAGTACACGGAAAAAATGGAATTAAAGAATAATATAAATCCCTCCACAAACTTCTTGAAGACCCCTCATACTTTACCCTAGTTCCTGCTTCTCTTCCGTGATCTTGTTTGCATATCCCACTGCCTACTAGGCCTTGCCAGTCTCACCAGCAACCCTGACTATCCCCAAAGATAAATCCATTATTTCTTCCCATCTCTTACTCACTATCTCAGCCTGTCTTTGGTGACTATTATAATTATTTTATTTCCTCTGTCTCTGAACCCCCACTATGGCCAGGTTGTTAATGAGAACAGCTCTCTAAGGAAGAGATTGCTAATACTTATTGACATCTGTGCTCTCCTCTCCCTCCTGGGCATATGCCTGGATTTCATTTTCCAATCTCCCTTGCAGTTAGTTGGGTGTGACCAAAAGAATATGAGTAAAAGTAATGTCTGTCACTACCAGGCCTGACATGTAAAAAGAAACAAACCATACATCCACAGCAATCCTTGTCTTCTCTCCCCATCTGCCACCTCAATGGAGAGGAACAAACAACTCCTGCTGACCCACACTGGACCTGAGCAAGAAATAGGCTTTTATTACGTTAAGCCACTGGCATATTGAGGTTGTTTGTTAGAGCAATGGAGTCTACCATGATGAATATGTTTTTTTCAATTCTTATATATTTTTTTTTTCACTAAAATTGAAACGTATTCTACATATCTGCTCTTGCCACTGAACAACATGTAAATTATTCCAAGTTTATTGCTATTATTCTTGTTAACAGGGGTGTAATAATCATATATATAATTTTAGTGTATGTTCAATATATATTTTTTGATAATTACTACAGATAAATATCTATTTGCTTTCAGATATTCTTTGCCACAGTAAATGTCCTTCTACATCCCCATATGTGTTATTGGCACAACTATTCTTTTTATCATTTTCCAAAATGATCAAATTTGCCATGATGGATCCCGTTGGCTTCTCCTGACTTCTCTCCTCAACTTTGCACCACTCCCAGTCCAGTTTCAAAGCCATCCCCATCAATTCGATATCCATGTTGTCACCTCCATCTATCACATCACTCTCATGATCACAACCCTAGTTCAGAGACCTACGACCTCATACCTGGATGATGGCAGGATACCAACTCTTCTTTTAAAGCATATTAGTTTTGGAATTCTAGATTAAACAGAATTAATTTTTTTCCTAATTGTCACCAACCGTTTTAGACATTGTGACTTTCTTAAAGGGGGATAACTTATGCAGCTTTTCCCAAACTTACTTTACTACAGTTTATTTTTTTCCACAGAGCATCTGATATGATTAGTGTATAAAATGCAGTTTGAGAAGTGCCATTCTATATGACTCACCCTAACCAGTTTAGTAAACTTTGTTCTTACTTTTCAGCAAGGTAAATTTATGTCATGTAGACATAGTCATAGATCCCCAATTTGCCCTTCAGAATCATAATCCCACATATCAATTGAAAACTAGTATCACTGTGCATTTGCTGGAGAATACAGTGAGTAATCTGGAGATAACATATTGCAATTTTCAGGCAACTAGGATAAAAATAGAAAAGGAAAGGAGCATATAATTATATACAATAGGCCATAAGTGACTAGCTTTTGCCTGCTATGCGAAATTATAACCCCTAAATCATTAGGAAAAACTTAATTCAGTGTGGCTGTGTCTATATTGTATCAAGGCATTTACTTTAAAAGTGAAAAATTCATTCAACCTTCCTGGAGGTAAGGCAATGTGGTGGACTAGAGGTGCCCAGGGCATGTTTCTCCCCCATGAAAGAACCAGAACAACTAACAGACAGCTGTGGGAGAGTGTAGGAGTGCAGCAGGATTCTGGTGAGATCCTTGTGGAGCACAAAAGCCCACGATGGTGGCATAGAGAGGAGAAAGAGGCACGTGGCCTCAGCAGCCACATCTCCAACACCACAGCTGACGCAGGAGAAATATTCCCTTACAGTGAAAAAGTAGGCGAAAGATCCACACCAACTCCCATCCTCACAACAGAGGCCAGCAGAATTTCTGGCCGGACAAGCCTAGAGCCAAGTGTGGGGAGGGACCTAGAATATATGCACCACATCACTTTAGAACAGTAGCAAGAACTGTGAACTCCCCAGCCCCTCACCCTTGAGACTCAAGCCTATGCTGAACAGCGTCATCTTGGAACCACAGACCTGTTGTGGGAGTGTGCCCTGCCCTGGGGCCAGTAACCACAGTGTTTCCTTAGCCTTAAGACTATGCTGTCATCCCAACTATATGAGAGGCTATATCTCTCCAATTCCAGCAGCTTAAAGCCTGGGCTCATGAAGGCTGTAATTCCAGTTCTGCAGTCTAGGAAGTCAACCTTAGTCCTGCTAAACTGATGTACTGCCATATCCCTGGCCAGAAATCAGACAAGCAGACCCTCCTCAAGCAGACCATCCCCAATTTCTTTCTCTACCTCCTGACTCTGGCCAGCTGACTGAGTTGTGTGCAACCGAGCCCTTGTATTAGTCTGTTTATATTGCTTATAAAAAATATTTGAAACTGGGTGATTTAGAGAGAAAATGAAATTTATTGCTTATAGTTTCTGAGGCTGGGAAGTCCAAAGTCCATCTGGTGCTGGTGACAGTGACCTAGGGGTCTCACATTGAAAGACGGTGGAAGCAGGGAGAGAGAAAGAGACAGAGACAGACTCTCCTCTTCTTTTAAAACCCTCAGAAGTAAGCCCCCGACCACCATTTTTAATCCCTTCACTTCTGCGTGGTCCTACAGTCTAATCACCTCTTTAAGGCTCCATCTTTCAATTACCTTATTAGGATTTCCCACCCTTTTAACAGTCACAGTGGGGGCTAAGTTTCTAATACATAAAACTTGGGAACATAATTCAAGCTTCAACGAGTTTTGGGGGGATATTCAATCCACTATAGCCCTCAACCTGGAAAAACAGCTCATAGGTCTCTACCCTAACAAAAACACCCTCAAGCTAGTGGAAATAAGGTGTATCTGCATCCTCTCAGAGAAGCAACCAGGCAGTTTTATCCTGAACAGTCCTTCCTAGTGGCCTTGCCAACAGTCCCAGAAATGGCTGGATGGCCCCCTCACTGCAGGCTTGCCTAGCAGCCCTGCCCACCCCCCAAAGCACCCGGACAGGCCCCTTCACTGAAGGCCTGCATAGCAGCCCCACCCACTACCCAAAGCAACTGTATAGGTTTCTTCACTGCAGGTATGCCTAGAGGCCCTACATACTACACAAACCATCTTAATACAGAAGATCATTATCAGAAACACTAGCTTTCATTAGATGGATTAAGATCGTTATTGGGAAAGATGCCTAGAAATGACAGATAAGATAGAATATAGTATGTTGACAAAAAAGCAAATACTAAGAACATAAAGTTTGAATAGTTAATACATCTCCTTTATTATACTTTCAGCGGTTCAAAACAAGGACATGAGCACCAAACTTGAGTATCTGACACCCACAAAGTGTAAGCTGAGAGCTTATCTCTGTCACTGCTGTCACTGGGAGCTTTGCCCTCTCTCACTTCCTACAGCTCTTTGCACCTCAGCTCTGCCTTCACTGAGCAATTCCCTTTCTTAACAGTATAGTGAGAAGACGTTTTTGCTAAAGAAAATGACTATAGATATTGATCTCTGGAAAACACTAAAACAACAAGGATTCCGCATGAACTCACTCCTATGTGGAAGGTAAAAAAAAAAAGTGGTTCTCATAGAAGTGGAGAGTAGAATAATGGTTACCAGAGGCCAGGAGAGGAGGGGAAGTGGTGGACTAGTGCGTACAAAACTATGCTATCTCCCTAAGTGAATCAACGTGCAGTATATGCATGTATTGAAACAACATATGTACCCCACAAATATGCACAAATATTAAAATTAAAAAAATTTAAACAAAACAGGGTTTTAATTCATATGTTGACAAGTGAAAATGTTTTCTTTGTCAACTAATGTTTCAGAATTGGACTGTCTGCATTGAAGAAAAACTAATAAAGGACAGTAAATTAGTTCTATAAAATGTCCTTGAAAATTTCACCCCAAACTGTGCTGAGAGGTGCTAGCCAGCAAAATCAACATATAGTTTGAAAGAGAGATACAAGGTTGAATCCTCAAGATAGTAAAAAAGCAGACATCAGGTTCTATTCTTCCTCCAGAATATTAATAACCAATAGAAGAGATTCTACTACATCAATGGTTCCCAGGTCAGAAAATATTTTCTAGCTTGTCCTACTTCCCACCTCTAAAACTCTGACCCTCTAAATGTCTGCATAAAAGCAAATAAATTTCAGAATGTTAGCACTGGAAAGCAGTCTGGAAATTATTTGTTCCACAATGAATACAAGAGGCAATTGAGGTACAATACAGTCCAGACACAAAATTAAGGGCAGAGAAAGCGTATGTGAAAAGGTTTTTAATATGTTAATGAATACTAATTCAGTGTCGATTTGAAAAACAGACTGAAGTCATCAACTGCAATGGCGTCACAATACAGTTTTGAGAAAGCTGATAACAAGGTCACTGCTGAAGATAATCCCAGGCACAGACACTCTCCAGCCACCTGCAAGGAGCAAAAGAAAACTAGGATGTAGATTGGATCATTTCATCTCTTTCCTAAGCTTTATGACCTTCCAGATCACCTTCCTCTTAACTCTCTACCTCTATAAATTTTTATATGTTCATCCCACCTTTTGTCTTGTTCAGGAGGTTGTTGAGGGGTTGTTGAAGAGTCCAAGCCCACGCAGACAAGCAAGTTTTTAAAAATACTGGGTGGGAAAAAGTACTGGATTACATGACATTGAAGCTGAACACTGGTGGTCCTGAGAAAAAGAGGCTAGCTATAAGAGTCCTGAAAACTTTGTGGAGAAGAAAAAATAGGAGAAGGGACTAAACCCCTAAGTCCATAGTAGGTGGAGGTTGGGGTCAATCCTAACCCAATAGTGAGGCTGGGCAGAGTGTGCTTTTTAAGTTCGTACTTGTACTATTGACTGTGCAATTACTTATAAAATTTTATAAAGGGACTTTAAAATGTGATAATATTGGTTGCTGTGTGCGGGACAAAAACTGCCCTGCAGAAATTAGTGTTGGTTCCAAGAGCAGAATCACAGAGAAACCAAAGAAGCAATCCACATCCCACTGGGAAAGTCTCTCCAGAAACCGGAGAGTGGTATAAAAGGTTCATCTGACTTTTCCGTTGTTGGATATTGGATTTACAGGTGGAAGAAACAGATTTGTTATGGTTCATTTATTCATTCAGTGAATATTTACTGAGCATCTGCCATATATGCCAGATGTTGCACTAGGTGCTGCAAATATGGCAATTGCAACAAAGCCCTTGTTTTTGTGGCAGGTAGACTCTGAGAGAGAGAGATGAACATTAAACCAATAATTATGCACTTACTTATTAACAGATGGGAAAAGTCTAATTGGGTCACTTGAAAGTAAAAAGAAAAAAAAATGAGGCTAAGTGAGAGAGAAAATGACTTTCCAAAGGTCAGTTAGATAAGTCAGTACAGCATGTAGTTAGAAGCATAGTGTTTGGGATAATATGTGACCCAGGTTAGAGTCTTGGGCCACTTGGTAGTAGCTGTGGAATACAGGCAAGGTGCTTAACCTGTTTCAGTGTCTCCATATCAGAAAGGGAACAGTAGTCCCATACACCTGGGTTTTGTAATCATAGATGAGGTAATGTATGTAGTGCACTTAGAACTCGGTAAATGTTAGTTGGCATCTTACTGTTACTGACAGTTAGTACTGTTGTCCAGGTTTCTTGGCAGCAAATCCAATGCTTTTATCTCCAACCCCACTTTCTTGATATCATTTTATGTTTTTGTTTTTGTTTTCTTTTTTCTCTTTTCTCTCTAACCAGAAAAAGTTCCCTAGAAAGTAGGTCAGATTTTAGCTAACTCTCACTACTGTAGCTTTTCAATGGAGGAGGGGACACAGGAAGCTTTTAGCAGTTCTGGGTGCCCATCCAGGCTTCTAAAAGGATGATAAAATATTTCCCTGAGGACTTATTTAATTTTGTCCCCGGGCTTGTTCACAGTTCTGGCCATCTGGTCCTGGAGGCTTCTCTATTTTTAATATTTCTACTTTGGGTGTTTTGCTTTTTTAACCTATTCTAGGATTAGTCGCCCCCTTTCAACCACCCCCACTCTCTCTACCAACCCATGACTTACTTTCCTTGAGCAGATTCCTCAGTAGGACAAATTTACTGTAGTGTGTAACTTTGATAAACTCAAAACTAAAAATTACAGGCATCTCAGGCCATTTGAAAGGTCACAGCAAAACTTAATTTTGCATTTGATGCTCATTCATGATATCATTCCAGCAAGACTACTCCAAGGGTACATGTCACAAACAATAATAGCATTTCATGGAAGAAAGCTTTCCCTACCTATACATAAAGTCATCCATCTTAAAAAAAAATAAAAAATAGATCTTGTCAATGCTGGTCAGACAGTTCCCCTAAAGGGAAACTCTCCTTGAGATGTCCATTCAGAGCTCCTCTAGGCCATCTGTCATAATAGCTAAATGACACAATGTGATCAGAGCATGTACCAGAAGCTTGCCTGCTCCAAAACAGTCCCTCTGCCAGCCTGGATGCCTGAATCCCCACCCTCAGTATTGTTCCTTCAGGCTGGTGAACTGTCTCTAGGAAGTCTACTTCCTAAAGAGTAACAAATCAACAGTCTCTATCAAAGTAGGTCAGTTTTTTTCTGGTTTATCAACTCACCTAGCTGGAAGTAGAGTTCCAAAGGACTAGTTAGTACACAAGAGAGATGTGACTTTATGGGAGAAGGACAGAAAGGAGTGCCACTCCCTTGGGTCCCCCACCCCCTGTGCTCCTCTCTACTTAACCCTCGTCTCTCTGCACCATCACTGTGTCTACTCAGTTGTTCCCCTCATGGTCCATGAACTTCTCTATCCCCAGACAGGCTTTTAAAATGTTTGAATAATTGATAGAAAGAAAACAAGTGTTGAAAATATCAGAGGACACTATGAAGACAAGGGATGGAAAGGACCGTATGGAGACTGGGAACTCTTGATGATGTAGGGTGACTAGGGAAATAAGGAAGTAGCTGTAAACATAATACCGAGTATCAACGTATCCATAACATCACCCACACCTCCACAAGACACCCTTTGACAAGGCAGAACATCTTTTTTTTTTTTTTTTTGTAAACATTTTATAAGAACTTTTAGTCTTTCATTTATGGCAGTAGATTGGCAATAAGCAGAGTAGATATTATTCCCATTTTGCCAATAATAAAACTAAGGATCTGAGAAATAATAAAATTTGCTCAAGATTACACAGGTGGTAAATTTATTGAAGAGACCCTAGAACTTCTGTCTTCTGATGTGGTGCTCACTGCCTCCCTGCCTTATTGTACTCATTTTTAAGAGAAATGGGTGAGTGGACACAGTAAAATAAAGAACATAGGATTTGGAGCCAAAAGACCTACACTCAGATCTTGCCTCTGCCAATTTATGATGTTGGACAAATTTTTATTTTCCAAAATGTGACAGCTTGTTGTTTTCCTCCTTATATATGTGAAGACTTACATTTCTAGGATATAACTTGAAAAGTCCTATTGCAAAACCCATACTAAGCATGATAAAATGCAACATTCTTTTAAATACATAGCTGAGCTCTTCAGAAAGTACAGGAAATCCTCAGGAGCCAAAAAACAAAAATAAAACTAAAAAGCAGAGCTAGTTTGTGAGTCAATACAGCCACAGTTTTGTGGCAGACACAATGGGTCATGGGAAAGAATGCTATTTCCAGGAACTAAGAAACTTAAGTTTTATTTTATTTTATTTATTTTTTTTTTTTTTTCCGTGTCCGGCAACGGATCGCAACCCTCATTGTCGCGCCCATACTGGACCGGGACTGGCAACGGGATCGCAACCCTCAGTGTTGCGCCTGCACCTCGCTCACTGCTGAGCGGCCGGTCTTTTTTTTTTTTCCGTGTCCGGCAACGGGATCGCAACCCTCAGTGTTGCGCCTGCACCTCGCTCACTGCTGAGCGGCCGGTCTGTATTGTGGGATCCGAACCCTGGGCGGGAGCGCCACCGCACTCCCAAGCGGCGCACTGCAGCAGTGTGCCACTGGGCCGGCCCAAGAAACTTAAGTTTTAATGTTTAAGGGAAGATTAGTGAATGAGTTCCTGAGCTCAAGTGTGGTGGAGAGTTGGATGTGAACCCTCACATGATGGAGAGGAGGACAAGGTAAAGAAGTTTGTAATGACAGGGAAATGAACAGTGAGGAAGATGAAGACATCTGGGTGAAGACAAAAAGAGAGTGAAAGGAAAAATGAGAACCTAAAGGTGAGGAAAGAGATGATGAAAGTGTAGGCTGGAAAAAGAAAAAGAAGAAAAAAGAGCTGACCACCAGCTCAGGAAGTTTGCTTGCTTCTACTTGTGTCCTAAATGGAAAATTAAGAATCCCTTGAGAACTTGCAATGATGATCTGCCCTCATATTGCTTTGGTGATTGAATGTGTACCACTGTCAAGGTCTGGCAAGCCTGAAACTGGGAAATTAATATAAAAAATTGTCCCTACCTGGTGATGCCATTTGGTTGGAATGGAAAACTTCTTTGGGGAACCACATAAGGAAGCCACATGCAATTCACACAGATAAGGCCCAGGTAAGATGAGCTCACAGAGTATCAACAGACAAGAAAACCATCTACCATGGGTGAGCCAGCAGACTCAATAGACAACAGGAATAAGATTTCCCAAAACACCAGATGCTCTCAAATAGCCCTGAAAAGAGAATATTTAAAGTAATTGAAGAAATCAAAATCATGAGAGGAAAAAAAGAAGATGCTGTATTTTTTAAATGCCCATACACATAAAATATAAAAAAGAATTAAAAAAAAGTAAAATTAACCTGAATTTTTACTACCTAGAGGACTTTTGTCAACATATAATTTGGTGTATTCTTTCATATACATGAACACCTACACATAAGCAAGTGAGGATACAAGTCCACAAGCACACAGACATAAAGGCTTTTTAAACAAAAAGCAGTCACATTATATAAACTGCTTTCTTAACTTAACAATATGTCATGAAAGCTTTTTCATACCAAAGAATATTATCAAATTAGTTTAATTTCTGAGTACAGGATATACATATATTGAACCTAATTTCTGATACATGGGTATATGTATATTAACTAATCCATACATAGATTAATCACTCTTTCATTGGTGGATTTCTAGTTTACTTCTATTTTTCTTTGGTATAAACAATGCTTTAATAAACACCCTTACAAATATCTTGTGCCATTTTTTCTTAAAATAAATGTCTTTAAGCAGAATTTCTAGATCGAATGGTTTACAAATTCTCAAGGAATTTGATGGAGATTGACAAATTGACCTCAAAAAAGATATTAATTTATACTCTCACTAAAAGTGTACAAGAGATTCTATTTTCCCATACTTTTGTCAACACCCAGTATTGCTCTTTCTAGTTTTTGCTAATACAATAAATGAAAATGGCATGTTCTATTTAGGTGAATTTTTTTAATATTAGTGAATTGAAAACACTTGAACAAGTTCATTAATTATTTTTATGCTTCCTTCATGAATTATATCCTCATATCTTTTTAGGCAAATTATATAATTTCTCTGAAGCTCAACTTCCACAGTTATAAAATGGCATTAACAGATCCCACAACTCAAGGTTGAAGTATAGATCAAGTAGACTACTGTCAACGAAAGCACTTTAGAAACAAACTGATATGGAGGATTTGTTTGTTAATGTAACGAGTATTTACCGAGCACTGCTAAGTACTGAGCTTCATGGCTATTATGTTTAGTGCAAGAATACAAAAGAATTATAGTCCATGGACTGTCATCCAGGTATATTGATGGGTCTGAAGTAACTTGGGTACTTGCAGTAGGTACCTAGGGGTTGTCAATGGATTAGGGAACACCTAAAGAAAATTCTTCTTGACAGCCTCCCGGGCTATTGTTTCCCAGGTTGAACTCATCAAGTACATATTACCATGGTATCCAGTAGCTCTGAATTTGAGGGAAAAGAAAAGAATCAGCAAAAACCATGTGTGTCTTCCCTTCCTTTCATTTCAATTATGGAAGACTATCGAAAACAATCATGTGTTTCAGAACCATTCTTGCTACTAATCAAACAGTAAGCACCAGGTAGAGTCCATATCTCCTGGGAAATTATCATGCTTAACAAAACAGACTAAAATCCTGTAGTCAGCAGGCACTGCACTTGAAAACCTCAAAAGAACACAGTGGTAGCTCTGTTGAGTGAAGGTGATTCTAAACATATCAATCAGAGTGGGGGCAGTCTTAAGCGTAAGGCAACTCTTCTTTTTAGTTCTTAGCTTACCCTTGTAATATGACTGTGATTAGACAGACCTTTCTCTCATGTGCCTGTGTATTATTTCATCATAGTATTTTTAAGTACCTTTGTAAGAAACACACAAATAGCCACTATTTTAATCTTCTAGTGAGTGGATATTTTCTCCTTCCGTAGGAACAAGACTGGCATTTTCACAGCTTCAGGTTGAATTAAATTTTTTAATAATTCCTCCTTAATCCCTTTTCTTTTGAGCTTTGAGGATAAACTTGAAAGTTAAGTAATGGATCAGAAGAAGCAGTAACTAGTGTAAATTAGTCTCCATTTGATGATGCATTCCCTTTCCTATGGAAATGAACACGCCTTTGTAACCTCAGAATAGCAGTCATGGCCATTCCTCCACTAAATAGACCCTTACAAAATGCACTCACTCCCAAAAGGAACCCAGTCAGTTTTAATTCATCACCATAGTCTGCCTAGGGCAATCCAACAGACTATGCCCAGCAGTAGACAGAACAGCTGTTGTGTTATAAAGAGCTCAGTTTGGGACCCAGAGACTTGGGTTTAAGTCTCAGCTCTGCCACTCCACTAGCTATGTGACCTCAGGAAACACAGTCAAGATCTTTGAGAATTCATTGGTCTTATCTGTAAAAGAGAGAATTTGGGGGCTTAAAAGATTCCTAAATTCCCTTCCGTGTCTAAGAATTCTCTATCCTCTGCACTATAAGTCATACAGAAGTACTATAAGATTCAGCCTTTTCTTTTACTGATGAAATATACAGGTATTCAAGACATATTTATAGAGCTCCTCCTGTGCACCAAGTACTGTGCTCTATGTTGGAAAAATCAAGAGAAATAAAATAAAGTCCCTGGTCTCAAGAAATTTACAAACTAGAACAGGAAACAGGTGGAGAAGAAATTTCAGCACAAAGAAATGACTGCTAGGAGAAGATTCCCTTTATATATCAGAAATTTGAAGTGTAGCGAACCTATAATTTACAAAAAAGCATGGGGAGTTGGATTTTTGAAGTTTAGAGAAGATAGTGTTGAAGTTGAACTAAATGGTATTTATGTGCATAAAGTATGATATTTCAGGTGATAAGTGAAGGATAAAATTGAACTCCCACTGACCATCTTCACTAAGTCACATCTGTGAAGTAACAGATATGGGTTTAGGTTGAAATGTTAAAACTAAAAAGAAGAAGGAATAAAGGGAGGGAGGAGAAAGAGAGGAAGGAAGAAAACCTCCTCACACAGATGGACAAGTACAGGAAAACTTTTCTGTTTATCTCTTAAAATCCATTAGATTGCCTTCTTGTATGAGAGCATTCTGATGTAATTAGCCAATACTGTTCTTTTAAAAAATTATTTATGAAGAAAACCTCCTCACACAGATGGACAAGTACAGGAAAACTTTTCTGTTTATCTCTTAAAATCCATTAGATTGTCTTCTTGTATGAGAGCATTCTGATGTAATTAGCCAATACTGTTCTTTTAAAAAATTATTTATTGAACATGACCCAGATGTTGTGAGGAAGAAAAGGTGAGCCTGACACCCTTGCTGGAAGCAGAGAAGTGGACCAGGTAGCTGCTTAATGTTTCCTCCCACCCCTAAACACTACAACACTTTCCAGAAAGGACTGAAATAATAAATGACAACCTTTCCCCAAATTACTAAGTATATATATAAAATAAAGGAAGTTACCCAAGCTGATCCAGACATCAAATGCAAACATGGATAATAATTACTAGAACATAAAACTAGTCATTCTGCTTGCCACAAAATCACAGTGGGTGAAACTCAACATGAGATCAGTTGTGGTGCTTTATTCTCCATTGCTTTGCTTGTGTCAACTTTCTCAGGGAATTACCAGCTCATTTTTCTTAAGAAACTTCACATTTATACTACTTCTCAATCTGTGAAATCTGTGTCGTTAATGCATTGTGACCTCACTGCCTGTACTTCTGGTTTCCTAATCAGCTTCATCAAGAAACGCCCTCATCCTGTTGGGTAAGTCTTTGGAGACCGGGGGACTCTTAGTCTTCTGTGGCTTGGAACCTTTGGAGAGGAAGCAGATTTACCACACGTACTGCTTTGCCCTGCCCTGCCTCTAGTTCTCCAGTTTATGTTCTTCCAAAACTTTTGGTCAGTCTCTCAAAATATAGTTATTGAGCACTTATTATGCATGAGGTCCTGTTCTGAGCTTTGCCTTCACAGAACTGTCCCCACAGAACCGAATAAGGAATGCAAGCAGAAGCTGCGGTATACAGGTTAAGATGACAACAGCAATTTGAAATTTTGGAGTTTGCGTATTTCTGTGGTGTACATATGCACACGATGACCCACTTCAATCAACCAATGTGAAGTCACAAAACGTGGACTTGAGAACAGATGTACACAACTGGTTCTTGTGACCCAGAACACCACTGAACAGGTCAAAAAACAAGCATTTGCTTTATACGCTGATATGTACCAGGACAGATAAACAGAAAGGAAGCATAGTGCTAATATTTATCAAAATTTACTATGTACATGAATGTGTGTGTGTGTGTGTCTGGGGTATACATAGTATATATTCATAGTATATATGAGTGTATATAAATATACTACTATATATACACCTTTATATATATGAGGGTACTTCAAAAAGTTCACGGAAAAATACAAGTAAAAGATAATACAAATCTTTCCATGAAGTTTTTGAAGACCCATCGTGTGTGTGTGTGTGTGTGTGTGTGTGTGTGTGTGGGTGTGTGTGGGTGCTAATCACTCTACATGCATTGTCTCATTTAATCTTCATCATGACCCTTTGAACTAAGTTTTACTAATACCCAAGTTTTATGGAAAAGGTAATTAAGCCCAAAGCATAATTAAGTAACTTGCTCAAATCCAATAGCTAGTAAATAAAGGCGCTGGAATGCAAACCCACGTGAGTTTGGTTCCAGGACTTGTATTTTGAGCTTCATGTTCTATAGCCTGTCTTGGAAAACATGCTAGTTTGAGAACACAAAAAGGGGCATCTGAACAGACATGAGAGCAGAGAAACAAGGAAGTCTTCCTAAAGGCAGTCACAGCCGAGGCCTCAAAATAACCAGTTCTGTGGCAGAGACTTCCATGCTGTTTCTTCTAGGTATGCTGATAAGACTACATTTCCCAGTCTTACATATTACTTGGAGTGACTAAGTGACTGAGGGGTGCATGTGTGTACATGAAGCATGCCGCTGTCAGGCCTGGTTCAGAGATTCCTCATTCTCTTTCCCCATGCTCCACTGAATGGGATCATCTCCAAGGACCTACAGAGCTATGAAGCCATAGAGATGGAAGAAGCTCAGGCTCCTGAATGGCCATGAGGAAGTCCTCCCAACTAGAAATGTTCTCACTGGACTCTGAAGCAAATGAAGAATACACTCTCATTGTGTTGTCTCCAAGGATTTTGGATTTATCCTGTACAGCAGCTAGCAATACCTTGCCTGTTGCTAAAAGTGAGCTAGAAAAATGAGGTTGAATGAGAGAGGAACAGTGTTTCAAACAGAAGGAACAGAGTAACCCAGAGATTAGGATCATGTCCAGGGAACAGACAGAGAGGCCAATATATTTGGAACTTAAAGTAGGAGGAAGAGAGAGGTGAGATATCATATTGGTAATGCAGACAGAGCAACAACATTAAAGCCTTGAAATCATGTTGGGGACTTCACACTTTATTCAAAGAATAAGAGAGAGCCAAAAAAGGGGATCACAAAGTGGAAGGCCAGGATCAGATACACACTTTAGAAAACTCCCTCTGGCTGCGGAGTAGAGGATGGATTACAGAGGAACCAAGACTGCACCGAAGGAGATGGGTTCAGAGACAGTTTCAGTAGCCCGGGGAGATAATGATGACAGCCTGGCCTCAGTTGATGGCAATGGAAATGGAGAAAAGTCAACAGATGTCAGAGTTCTTTAAAAGTGAGAGTCTCCAGGACTTCACAACAGACACTAGCTACACTACAGGGGCTCAAGCCACAGCAGGATTCCCCTCTCTCCGTCACTTCCTCTGTGACAGACTATTACCAGAAACAGAGTCAACAATATGAACTAGTCCCAGATGTAATGCGGATTCTATGCACATGAGTGTTTTCCTAGTTGCAAATAACAGAAACTAACTCTAGCTAATTTAAACAGGTAATTATTGGGCCGAGCCTGTGGCAAACTGGGGAGAGTGCGGTGCTGGGAGCGCAGCAGCGCTCCCGCCGCGGGTTCGGATCCTATATAGGGATGACCGGTGCACTCACAGTGCCCACTGGCTGAGTGCGGTGCAGCAGGTCTCAAAAAAAAAAAAAAAAAAAAAGGATAAACAGGTAATTATTTATTAAAGTATATTAGATCATAGACTCTCCAAGAGGGTAAGAGGAGCAGAATAAAAGATTCTGCAGCCACGAATAATGGCAAGATGACACCACAAAGGTGTTTCATTGAAAACATCATTTTCCCTACTCCTGGCCTGGGGCCCCACAGCTGCACCTTCAACATGGCCAAGGCTGGTTGCAGCATATATGCCGGAAATCTCAGACACTCCTGTTTCAGAAATCAGAAGTAACCGCCACCACTCTTGCCACAGTGGTTTTTCCCAAGGTACCTCTTTCTTTGTAGCATTAGCTTCCAATTCAAAGTTTGGCCAGGGTATTCTGCTTGTGGAAGAAGCCCTGAGTGGTCAAAGATGAAGTGGATTTATTTCAAAACAATCAGGAAACTAAGCGAGAAATTGGTAAAGGACCACAAAAAAATGATTACAGTGTGTAGTGTTGATTGTACTAATTATCCTGATTTGATCATCACATATTGCACACAAGTATTGATATTCAATATTGTACCCCACAGATATGTACAATCAATTATGTTTCAATTAAAAAAAGGAAACTAAGAAGGGATAACCAATATTAAAACACAAATCTATCACAGTCTTCAATAAATACAGGCTCTATCTTTATTTAATAAATGCATTCCTCAACTATTGTTTAAAATAAAATAGTAAATAAAGTAACAGGAATTGACTCTCAAAAGCAATCCTATATAGAATCCTTTCATAAAGCAAACAATTATCCCTAACATGTTTTGTAACCCCTAGTTGACTTATATCTGTTTGCTCAAAGTAGGACACAGGTATTCAATAAAGTAGATGGAAAGGGATAGTGGTTATTAATGAGGCAAAGAATACCTGGTGAAGGATAATGTGTCTGTGGCTGAAACCTATGACCCATTTACATAAGAGCTGGTCATAAAACCTCTGGCAAAGTGCAAAGGGTCACAGAGCCCTCCCTAGGAGATCTAATTGTTGGAAAAAGAGAACAATCCTATCTAAGCTGAGCAGTCATGAATTAACTACACATTTACTGAACTGTTCAACATCTAAGTCTTGTCAACACTTCCAAGCCCCTTCTACATACAAAATTCTGAGCCAGAAAGCCACTAGTGGAAAGACAGATAATCAACCCGGTCCTTGCCCTTGAGGAACTTACATTCTAGTTAGATAATCTGGTCTGCAGACAATGATTATAAAACATGGCAGAAGGAACCATCACCACAATATGGATCAAAGAAGTGTCCTTGGTCCAGAAGGAGAAAGCAATTTATTGTGGAGAAAATTAAATGGGCTAGAAGAAGGTGGCATCTGAGCTGGTTTTGAAAGACAAGAAAGAATACAATAGGGAAAAAGCCACTCCAGTGTAAACTTTCAAAGTTGCAGAGTGCAGGGCCTGGCTGGGGATGGTCAGAAGGGCTGTGTCTATAGCACTGGGCACCACAGCAGGGAGGGGTGGGTGGATTATGGGTCTTGAAAGGTAAAACTGGACCAGATGGTTGAGGACCTAGAGCATGATGACATCCAAACGAGGACACACTTGAGAGTAGAAAGGAGAGCTATGATGCTGGGATCACAGGTTTATATCAGGACTGTCCTGGGAAAAGTAAGATGCATGGCCATCTTAGCCTTCAGTATCATACTGTGATTTTATTCTCTAAGTCAAGGGGAGTCATCAAAAAATTTTTTTAATAAAGCAGTAATAGGGATCATGTCTGTGAGTTAAACAGGTCACTGTGCAGCTGTGGAGGGCAGAGACCAGAGCGAAGCTGTAGGAAGAGGCCATGGTAGTAGTTTAGGTGAAAAATGAGACCCTGCTGAGGTAGAAGCAATGGGCACAGAAATTAGAGAATTATAGGAGGCATTGCACAGGGGTAGATTTGTAATCAATTGGCTGAGTTTTCTCACCATCATGATCAAGTACAGGCTAGAACCCAAGCAATTTCAACGGACTCAGGAAGAAACTTCTTCCACAATCTGAAACATATAATGGTGGATTTTTAATCCACTCAGTGGAGAATCTATCCTTGGCTACTTATCTCTAAAATATAGACCAAAGGGTCAGATTTAGCAACAGAAAATTCTCTACATTACATGAATTTGGAGTCAGCCTGTGGGATGTCCTGCCCAAAAGTATCTTTTCCACCTTCCAATCACCATTACCTGAAATGTCTCCATTTATTATTCATTTCTTTGGATCTTAGAGACTGCTTTCGGCTTCATCAATCTCAGCTACAATTTAACTGCCCTTAGAAGGGAAGATTCCTTAAGTTTTTATCAATCCCTGCCCAATTACACTACTCTTATCAGTACCTTTCTTATCATACTTAGTTTACTCCTTGCTTTTTCCATACAGAAGAAAGTCTTTGTTCATCTTCATTCTCCCGTCCTGGTTTCTAATCTTCTCAAGGGCAGAGACCTTGTTTTACTCATCTTTGGTGTCTCAGCAACTAATCCTGTGCCTTGTATACTGAGTAATAGAGGCTCAATGCCAGATTTTCCACTCAAGAGCTGTGAAACCTTAAACAAAGTCATTTAACCTCCCGAGTTTCCCTGTGTCTAACCTATCTGTAAAATTAAAGCATTTAAATCTACCTCCCAACTTGTTGAGAGGCTTGTACTGGAACACATCAGGCAAACATAAATCACTGTACAAATATAAATCAACATTTGCAAGCAGCTAGCATAATTCCCAGCCAGTGAATGTGCTGGTGGGATGAAGGAGCAAGTGCATGGTTCTTTCATAAATGGGGTCTCTGGGAGAAGGGCCTGAAATTCTTCAATAGGGGTCAGGGAGGTATTGGAACTGAGCCAAGGATAATGATGTTGGTATCACAGAGTGACATATTTATCTTCCTTTGATGCTGAGGCAAAGAGGAAATTTCACCCTGTCCTGGCTCCACAGCCTTTCTCAAGCAGTAACACTGGGACTCTGGGGCTGTCAGACACCAGCTTCTCAGATCATCTCTGCCTCCTGGGCTGCCTCATTTGCAACTTTTCCCTGTCAAGATTTACTATTCATGTGTCAGCTGTGTGGCCCAATTGCGATCTGTTATTTTCATTTGCTGGTTTTTGTTGTTTATCCAGGTTTCTTCATCTGCTTCTCTTTGAATTTGTTATCTAAATATATATATGCTGAGCTTGACTTATTTTTCTTTTCCTTCTAGCTCCCCAACCAATTTTGAAAGCTGCCTTGCTAAACAGTCCATTTATAAGTGGGTGATTTGGAACATCTTTAAGCAAAGCTCAGTCTCATTATTTTTATAAACCCCCTCATTCTTTCCGCTCTCCTCCCAAAGAAACACCAACTCCATAAAAATCACGCACTGTGTAAGGGATGTGGAGATGTAATGAAGCAAATCACGAAAATGTGCTTCGTAGAATTATTGGCAGTAGCAGATGGCAGGTCTGATGTAAAGAGTGCAGGCACCAGGGATGTCTCCTGAGACAGGCAGTGACCACCCATGGGGGAAAATGCAATAAACAGTGGCTTGAAAACAGCAGTCTTTGGAGGAACACTTGAAGTTGGGGAGAATGGGGCCAGGAGGACAACATGACAATAATAGAGAAGATGCTTTAATCATCACACCATTTATACTGGGTGCCCTTGGGAAGACAGACAGCTCTTGAAAACAGCAGTCTTTGGAGGAACACTTGAAGTTGGGGAGAATGGGGCCAGGAGGACAACATGACAATAGTAGAGAAGATGCTTTAATCATCACACCATTTATACTGGGTGCCCTTGGGAAGACAGACAGCTCTGTTCCTGAGTGCCAGTGTCTTCTTTATGAGTGACTATAAACTCAGAGTAGGCTGCAAGGGTAGTCACATCCTAGCTCAAGTTAGCTCTCAGTCCATCTGTTACCATTTATCTGGGCCAATGATAGTTAAGAATTTAACAAGTTAGAAGGAAAATTGCTTAGCTTGATTGGGTGCTTTTACCCCCTTCTCCTATTAGAGAATCCTGTAATGCACCTACACCATGTATGCCCAAATCCTGGATAAGAGTTTCTGGCGATCTATCCAAGTTTAAGAATTAACTTCCTTAGGGATATAAAATAGTTTTTAAGTCTGAATCTACAAGAACTCTGTGTTACTGCACTGGTGAAACCAAACTGCAGTGAAATATAATATTATCCAGAAGAAAAAAATATGGGTCTAAAATAAGAAATCAGGAAGAACAAACCTGTGAGAGGAAGAGGGAAATCTGTCTGTGAAAGAGCCACCCACACAGTGAGCACTGATTAGGCTCTGGATGTGGATTTCAGGCTGATAACTAGTGAGTTACATGGATCTGCATGAGAGTACAGGCATCTTTCTGCAACGGTGAGGACAATCCAGCCTCTTAACTTGAGTCAGAGTTTGAAGTGGGCTAGGCAGGTAAAAGCTGCCTCAACTATCTACATGGATTAACCAACCCCAACAAATCCACTTTCAGAATGAGCAGAATTTGAAATGTGGCTTTGTTAAAAAATAAAAATAAAGAAATAAAGAAGAAGGAATAACAGGAGGG
The DNA here is from genome assembly GCF_000696425.1 of Galeopterus variegatus. Lineage (NCBI taxonomy): Eukaryota > Metazoa > Chordata > Mammalia > Dermoptera > Cynocephalidae > Galeopterus > Galeopterus variegatus. Next base: position 186,457 of record NW_007729688.1, read on the forward strand.
GGAGGGAGAAGAAGAGAATGAGAAGAAAGAGAAAAGAAAGAGAGAGAAGTGAAAGGAGGAGAGATGGAGGGAATGAAGGAAGAAAGAAAGAAGAGAGAAGAAAAGAAAAGGAAGAAAGAGGGGGAAAGGGACAGGGAGAGACACTCCTAGCATTGCATCCCAGCTCTGTGACATTGGGCGAGTTCCTAAACTTCTCTGAACCCCAGTTTCTTCATCTTTAAAACAGAGAAAATAAGACCTTTGCTGCACAACATTGTAAGGCTGAAATGTGAGGTGGTATTTGCAGAGCATCTGGCACATAGACAAAGGGCAATTGGTGGATAATGATGACAATGATGACTGACGACAGCACAAACTGTGATGAAAAGGAAATAGAGAGGATGAGAAGGAAGGGGAAAGAACAGATATTAACCAAGTCTGACTTCTTAGAAAGAAAGGGAGTCGTGACCTTATAAAAGTAAATCAAAGCCAAGTAAAGAAAAAAATCAAGAGAGAAAGACAGAATTCAGTATAAATGGGGTGGGGGCTCCTTTGTAGTTCAATGTACTTTTAGCTAACTTCTAGAAAAAGATTTTCAAATGCCCAAAAGTGATAGATGAATGCCTTATACTTGAAAGATACTACTCCTAGCTCTTGAAAATGTCTCAAAATGAAACATTTTTTAATAGCAGGTTTGCTCTATTTTATTGATTGTCAGATGCCTTGAGTTCAATTCAATTCCTAAAACATTTAAAGAAGACACACTAAGTGCCAGGCAGTGTACTAAGTGCTAGGCATCCAAAAACAAATAAACATTAAAACGGAGTTTGAGATTTGGAAAGAGAAAAACAGGTTGACATTCTACAAAATAGTGGTGATGCCACAAAATGAATACAAAATACAATGGAAGCACAGACAGATAAGACAGCAATTTACTGCCTATTAGATGTGGGACGGACTCTTCACTGAAAAATTAACATCTGCATTGGGTCTGGAATACTGGCTAGGAGTGGGCAAGGCAGAGAGAAGAGGCTTTCCAAGCAGAGGAAACAGAATGACCAAGACAAGTGTCCATGTGCTGCCTTTCGGGTGCTTGGAACCTCCATACTCAGGCAACCTAAAACTTAGACTTGCTTGCTCTCTAATTCTTGAACAATAATTCCTGAAAAATTTGATGAACTTGTGTACCCAGGGTCCTATATTGTTATCCTTTTATGGAAAATTGGCTGGTTCAAATATCTCATATTGAATTGTACATGGGCATTTGTTGTATTTCAAAAGTTGCCTTCTGGAAATGTAATGCATTGACTTAAAAGAATGAGTCCAATAGTGGGAACTTCCAACATATTGGTAAGTCAAAGTCAGGGCAGGAGTAGAGGAGATGGATAATTTGGAGCAGAGAGCCACATTAGCACCCAGCAGATAGACACACTTCCCAGTACTTTCCTGATTCATAGCTATGTATAAGCAGCTGCCATAAGCACAAAATCTATTATTGATTCTAAACACCAAAAAAAGGGATATAAAAGATTAAGACTATGGGTTTTTTTGTCTAAGTATATGTTCACAAGTCCCATATGGGGAAGGGAAGATTGGGTGTGTTTGATGTGTTATGTGATGCTCAGCACTCCAATTTATAAATGTGTTTTACTTTTTTCCCCTGCTGTGATGGCTAAGGTGTTACTAGCTGCATGTCTAGTTTTGGGTGGGGATACTTGATGAAACTGTGATTATCAATTTAGTCTGGCAATTTTATGAGTGAAAAGTCATTGTGATGCCAAAGCCAGTGCTGCAAAGTGGAGCTGAAAGGCACAGTAAAAGCTCATCTCTGGTTCAGAATTTATCACGTACTAGCCAGGAACTGGGCTGAAGATTACCTGCGCTTAGAAAAATCTTTTCTCATATTTATTGTGAAAACACAAAGGGATGGAGGTGATATTTTAAACAGGGGAGAAAAACAAGCCTTTTGAACCACTTCAAACATATCATGACTGGCATTCAAATTGCAACTTAAATAATCAGCAAATATATGTTGAGCACCCACAATGAGCACTCACAACTTGCAAGACAAGAAGTATAAAATATGCATCATCTTGACTGGCATTCAAATTGCAACTTAAATAATCAGCAAATATATATTGAGCACCCACAATGAGCACTCACAACTTGCAAGACAAGAAGTATAAAATATGCATCATCTGTAGTTCTTTCCCTCAGATAATTTCAAACTAATTGAAAAGCCCAGGAAATACAGACATAAAATAAAAATTAACAAAGGTAGGCATCTCAGTGTAGTGAAAAGAATATTGGGATAGTAAATAAAAGACCTGGATTCAAATCATAAGTTTCATACTTATTTGCTGTGTAACCTCTTGAACAACTTACTAACCTTATTTTCTCACCTATAAAATTAGAGAGTTCAAACATATTAAGGGTAGAAAATAGATTTCAAGTTAGGAGATGTATTAGTCTGTTTCTGTTTCTTATAACAAAATACCTGAAACTGGGTAACTTATAAAGATATAGAATTTATTTCTTACAGTTTTGGAGGCTGGGAATTCCAAAGTCCAGGGAACACATCTGGTGAGAGCCTTCTTCAATAGTGGTAACTCTTCACAGGGACGCAGGGTGTCACATGGTGAAATAGTTGAGCAAGAGAGAGACTAACCTCCTTACTCACTCTCCTTTTAAAATCATCAGAACCACACCCATTACTCCATGAATAGATCAATCCATTCACCAGGGCACAGTCTTTACAATCTAATCACCTCCTAAAAGCCCCAACTTACATTACCACAATAGTATTTCCCATCCCATTTACACTGTCACAGTGGGGATTAATTTTCAATGAGCTTTGGGGGGATATTAATGCATAGCAGATGCTGACTCTAACCAATCAGTAGTGACTTCCAGGACCAATGTGCTGATATGGATTCTCGGTGGGTTTTTTTGTTTGTTTGTTTTGGTGACTGGCCAATACAGGGACTGCTATGGAATCTAAAACTATACCTGGGCTCAGTGGGAAAAGTGCCATTTTTGATTAGCAATGACTATCAGAGGTTTGAAGGGGAAAATTTTGGAAGGAGAGAGCCATACACTCATATATACTATTCCTTGACTAAATCACCATAACAATACCTTTCAGCTTTAAATGGAAGGAGCTGGCTCATTTTCAGTCTGCTTACAACAAAATACCTTCTACATGGTTGACAGTGGGCTCTGCACTGAGATACCATGAAGCCAATGATACAGACTTTGCAACCAGAGAACTCATAATATATTAGAAATAATGACCCATGGGGCCGGCCAGGTGGCGCACTGCTACAGTGCGCCGCTTGTGAGCGCGGTGGCGCTCCCGCCGAGGGTTCGGATCCCACATACAGACCGGTTCCCGCTCACTGGCTGAGTGAGGTGCGGGTGCAACACGGAGGGTTGCGATCCCGTTGCCGGTCCCGGTCCAGTATGGGCGCAACACTGAGGGTTGCAATCCGTTGCCGGACACGAAAAAAGACAAAAAGGGAAAAAAAAAAAAAAAAAGAAATAATGACCCATGTCCATCCGGAATGCCACGTGAGTAAGTGCTATTATGTAAGTATACAGAAAGAGCTGTATGAGCATACAGGAGAAAGCAGTGCTGCCCTGGCGAGTGATATTCAGGACTGAGACTGAAGGATGGTGAGGAGCTTCTAAGCAGAACATGTACAGAGAATTGAGCACATGTGCAAAGTGCTTACCATGTTTAGGAAACAACAGGGACTCCAGTGTAGGTAGAATATTGGGTGTTCGGTGGGGAGTAGTAAGAAATAAAACAGGTAAGTTAAATTGGGCCACTTAAGCGTATGCTTTGTAGGGCTGGAATTAAAAGTTTGAACTTGTAGTTTGTACTTATTTTGTAGGCAACAGGGATACCTCAAAGATTTTTTAAATGAGAGGGTTAAATACTCAGACTTAAAATGAAAGCATTAAATGCCTCCAGGGCCAGAGTGAAGGCCAGACTGAAAATGTAGTGGGTGCTGAAGTTCCACATTTGAGACGGGGTCCCACTTAGGAGAATTCTGCAAAACCCCATGTGAGAGACAGGGGCCAGGAGTGAAGCCAGGGATGTGACAAGGCTCTATGAGAAAGATAAAAGCAAGATTAGTAATAAGATGAATGCAAGAGAATTTCAGAAATATGAGAGGCCACAAAAGCCTACAGTGATCAGATAAGGCTTCATAAAGCAGATGAAACTGAGATGAAGTTAGGAAAGGTTGAGTGCCTGGTCTCCTCTAAGTCATGCAGATGACGAGCAGAGAAAAGGGGTCAGAACTCTGGCCACATGGTCCTTAATCCTATCTAATTTCTATTAAACCTCATGCTTCTATGTCTTGCAGTGTCAGGTAGAGCAGTATTCCCCAAAGTGTGCACCACAGAATACTAGATCTACCAAATATGAGTGGGTTTAAGGGAATAAAGCTCATCATAAGCAAATAAGTTTAAGGACATTTTTAAAATGTTCAATAGGTTTTATTTCTGGGAGAACTTCCAGAACCTCTAATATATGAATGTGCATGTGACCCGCTAAGAGGGGCCTATGACATGGAATGTCTTCCAAACTCAATTAACCACAGGAAGCTGTTGTCAGGGACCCCTTCATGGGGTGAGTGTCCCACAGAATATAGGTTGGTCAAACAGACCAATTGTCTGAAAGCACTTGTAGAATTTTGTAGAGATTGTCCAATTTTAGGGTACATCATATACTTTATTCTTTTCTTCATGGGGTGAGTGTCCCACAGAATATAGGTTGGTCAAACAGACCAATTGTCTGAAAACACTTGTAGAATTTTGTAGAGATTGTCCAATTTTAGGGTACATCATATACTTTATTCTTTTCATCTGTTTCCTGCAAAGAAATTATTTTTCTTGAAAATTTTAGAAGAGATTGGATTTCAAAGGGTAATAAACCACGTGCAGAGAGAAAAGTCAAGTGGAACAGCCCACAGAAATGAGTGAGCATAAGGAATGAGTTGCTGGGGCGGTGACTGAGACAAAGCACACGACCAATGTGGTTGACAACACCTACAGAAGAGCTATTTCTAGAGAGATATACGGGCCGGAGGGAAGTGGTAAGAGGAACAGGGAGCCAAGAGTGGGATGAACCAAAAACAATAAAGAGGACTCTTCCGGCTCCTGAAAATTCCTTTATAGGCTTTCAACATCGGATTTGCCTTTTGTTGCCATCATCAGTTATTTCTCAGTAATTAGACTAGTTTTCATTAACAATTTTCCAAATGCAAACATCTCTGGCCAATGTGGGAGAAGAGATTAGAACAGTTGTCTTTTATTCAACTTCGTTGCAGCACTGAGAGCTCTGCATCCAAAGCCAAAGCTTGCTCACAGGGAGCTCTGAGAGGATTAGGAATAGGCATCCCCTTAGGCGGACACGTGGCTGGCTGAGGAACAGTGTCTTTGCAGAACTCAGTGAAAGGAAGCCCTTTCTCCAAGCAAACAAAACTCTGCACAGGAGCATGTGGCCTGCAGGCAGAGCACAAACTGGATTTTGGTTCCCACTCACCTTCACAACCTGGCACTCCTGTGCAGGACACAATCTGAATAATCATAGAGAGTAGCTATGTCTGTCTCAACCCTCCCATTTGCTTCCCATGGAAAATCCTTTGAAAAGAGATAGTCTTCCTTTTTCTTCTAGTTCAAGAGTCTCTAATCAGAACATTGTCATCTGAAGACTGCAAAACAATGACCAGCAAATCGTACTGAACTAAGATATACACCATTTTTTTTCAGTCCCTGCTTTGCCACTAACTGGGTATTTGGAATTTTGGCAAACTATTTTATCTCATGAGATTTTGCAAATTGCAAAAATGGCCATAATTCCTGGCAGTGCCTCCCATTCAAGCCATGAAATCCATTTCTCCACCTCCTTAATAGGGCTGGCCTCATGACTTGTTTTGGTTAATAGAACGCATTGTAAGCAATGTAATGCCAGTTCTGAGTCTGGGCCTCAGAAAGCTTTGTACATTTTCATTCAATCTCCTGGAACCTTGCACAGCCACCACATGAGCAAGCCCAGGCTAGCCTGTTGCAGGATGAGAGACCAACCCTGTGGAGCAGAGGAGAGCTGTCTTAGCTGAGGCCTTCCTAAACCAGCCAAGTCCCAGCTGACTTGGCAGCTGACTAAAGACCCACAAGTGAGCCCAGCCCAGGTTAACAGAGCTAAAAAGCTGGGGCCAGCCAACAGAATTTTGAGCTATATAAATAAATGCAGTGCCATTTTATACTACCAAGTTTTGGGTGGTTTTTGCATAGCAATAGAAAATTGATGCATGGGGCCATAGTTTTCTTATTTGTAAACAGACCATTAATCCTCAAGAGCCATTCTAGTTATAAGATTCTGTGGTAACAATAGTTTGTCCAACCCAGTTATGATTGTACTATCTTCTTCTCTTTTTCTGTTGAAATTTCCAGGATGAAGGGGAACGAAGGTGGCAGTAGGACGCTCCCGGCTATTCTCAAGAATTTTATTCTCCACTTCTTACTTGTGAAATAAAAAGCTAATCTAGATCTAAGTAAAGAGAGACTTTATTCGAAAGGATTATTACAAGAAGGGGTACAAGGACTATTACAATATGGAGATTATGTGTAAGGGATTATTACAATACAGAGAATGCTCCAACCATGAGACCTGTAGGCCTCTCAAAGGCCAGGCAGAGAAAGGGCTTTTCTTTTATAGGGAGAAGTGAATAAGGCTAGAACGAACCTGATATGGGTAAGTGGGATGAAAGGATGGACTTGTGCAACAGTTGATTAAGAAATATTTTTCCTGAGCTCAGTCAAGGCTCAGGACAATAAGGACAGGTTGTATGCTGACTCAGACTGAGGGTGGGTCAAAGTTCAAGGCCTTGGGGAGAGGAGAGAAGCTCTTTAAAGTGTAGTCAAGACAAGGTAGCATGTATTTTGTAGAGATTAGTCAGTGGGTGCAAACAGCTCAGCTAATTATTTTGAGGTAAAGAAGGAAGGGTCTGGGTCTGACCTTGTCATAGGCAAACAAAAGGGGCATCCGTGAGTCTTACCTAAGTTATATCGGAAAGAGAAATTCTTAGCAATAAACCATTTCCTGAGACACAAAACATAATGGTATTTCTTAGCCATCACTGTTTTCCAGGAACACAGGGCTCTGGTAAAAGTCAACATTGTCATGTTCTACTCAAACAGGGCTGTTCATTTAACCCATTCCTGCATCTATAGGTAATCTCACACACTTGAGAAAATGAGAACCTTCCCCTCAAAAGTTTGCAGGCCCTTTCCTTTACTTGTTAACGTATTATTAAAGGTTCATTCTTTGGTGCCTCTCCCCTTCTGAATTCTCCCTTCTGTGCATCTTTGGTTATGCGAAGCCATAGATATTAAATGTATAAAACCTATGGGGGTGTAAGTAAATAGAGATAGAAATAGGCATGTAAGATGCATACCACATAAGCCTAATCCCTATTCAGTATAATCCCATTCAATGTTCTCTGGCTCACTAACAGTTTATTCTCACTTCGTCAACTTTAGCTACCTGATTTTCCATGGATAAATGTAACCCATAGTTTTTTGTTTCAGCTCACTGACTATTAGATAATGTATCTCAGTCCTGGAATAGCAAAAGGACCCTTAGCTGGAAAGACTTCCAACAATATGCCTGCTGGTCATGTTTGCACAGCTCAGCAATTCAGAACAGTGTCAAGAGTGCCCGGCCTCATTGCCCCTCACCTCCACATGTAGAACACATGTGTTGTGTGCTTCAGCACAACCTGCACTAGGATACTTGATTGATCTTCCCAAAGCATGACTTTGGTTATGTCACTCCTTTCTCCAAAGACCTCGAATATTTTCCCTTTGCTTACACAATGATGTCTAAACTCTTTTACTTATGGATCAAGACTTCTCTACACTGGTTCCAACTTACATTTTTAAACTTTTCTCTCATTAACCTTTTATATCTACACCTTATGCCCTCAAATTATCCTTTATAATCTCCATCTATTTTTATATATTGTATTAGTCATCTCAGGCTACTGTAACAAAATGCCATAGACTGGATGGCTAAAATAACAGAAATTTATTTCTCACAGTTCTGGAGATTGGAAAGTCCAAGCTCAAGATGCTGGCAGATTCAATTCCTGGTGAGGGCCCTTTTCCTGGCTTGCAGGTGGCTGCCTTCCAGTTGAGCCCTCACATGGTTGAGAGAGAGAGCTTTGGTCTATCTTCTTCTTCTTATAAGGACCCTAATCTCATCTAGAGGGCCCCATCCTCATGACCTCATCTAAACCTATATGGAATGACCATGTCTTTTAAAAAATCAATTACCAATTGATTTCAATTTAAATCAATTCCACCCCCCCCAAAAAAAATCAATTGCCTTCTTTGAGGATCCATGCCCAAGGTATACATTTGAGAATAGATCATCCCTGATTATGATTGTCTAAGGGAAAAACATATTTCAATGCAGATAAAACAATTGTCAATGATCCTTTAACTTACAACATAAAATACTAAACCAAATAAACACAACACAAATATTGAGCTAGATCAACAGTTAGCTAAAGAGATTATGAATTTTCTGAGTTTCATGATGTACAAAGATAGGTTAAGGGGCAGATAAAACAATTGTCAACGATCCTTTAACTTACAACATAAAATACTAAACCAAATAAACACAACACAAATATTGAGCTAGATTAACAGTTAGCTAAAGAGATTATGAATTTTCTGAGTTTCATGATGTACAAAGATAGGTTAAG
>NW_007729688.1:195535-208862 GCF_000696425.1 Galeopterus variegatus
TGCAGATAAAACAATTGTCAATGATCCTTTAACTTACAACATAAAATACTAAACCAAATAAACACAACACAAATATTGAGCTAGATCAACAGTTAGCTAAAGAGATTATGAATTTTCTGAGTTTCATGATGTACAAAGATAGGTTAAGGGCATCTGAGGGGAGAGCAACAGAAGGGAAGGTGACGGAGTTTCATAATCTCTGTTCTAACAAATGCACTTGGAAGTCAATGACTATTAGCAGAACCAGCAGCATTCCAAAAGAGGTTAAAACAATTCTTTGTAAAAGCTTATCTTGACTCAGACTGATGCATGGAAAAAGAGTCTTTGAGTACTAAAGATTCATCCCAGGTACAAGGCAAATGCTCGGAAACAACACTGAATTGAAATCCATTGATCATTGTATGGAAGGCATATGGGAATATCTCCAACCTGAATGCATGGCTTGAACTAATTCTAAACCCTGGGAAAGTCTGATGGGAGTGGAGAATGTGGGGCTAAAGAAGAGTACACCTTTATTTGATTACTGTCTGTAAGGCTTCCTCCGAGCTGCTAATAAGACCATTCTCTGGAGTGGATGTTTATGATGGTAGAAACATTATTATAAAGAGGAAGACAGCACTACATAAACCCAAATATGTATGAATGACTGCAGTGAAGTGGACGTCTGCAAGACGGAGTTGGCCCCGCCTTCTAGAGCACATGAGCAGAACATACTTGACAGAACATCCAGTCTATCTGTCCTTGGCCCAGCCTAGGCCAAACAAAAAGAACACTGAAACATTGCAATTGTTCTACTAATTTGGTCAAAATAGAGAGTGTGGTGAATTCTGGCCTTAGAGCAGCTTTTATTCTTTTAAACTTGAATTATCTAATTTCACTCACTACATTAATCATTCTAACCAATTCACCAGATATACTGTAGGGCAAAATATAAATAAATATATAAATATGAATAATGTTTATAGTATAATCAATGAATCAGATTCCTTATATTAAAAAAGGACTAAGTTCAAAGTACTTTAATCTATAGATTCAACAAAATTTTGTAGAACTTCATTGTTGACAGATGAAAACATTATTTCACCTAGAAGTGCTAGGATAGACCAGTCAACCTTTCAAGATTGATATCATGGTAGGTAACCATGGATTCTTCACATGCCCCTTAGTGTCAGAGGTAGATGACCCATTGAAATCTCCCCAACCAAAAATCTCATCCTTCTACCATTCTTATGGTACTTTTAGCAAATATTTTTATTACATAAATTGGTTGTACCAGCAAGCTCTTTCATTAAGGAATAAAAACTAACTCTGGAGGGTTTAAGTTATTTAAGAAAAATTGAGTTGAGCTAATAGAATTGCCAGGAAGGCTGAAGAATCAGGCCTGGAGGTAAGCAATCAAAAATCAGACTCAGAACCAGGCTACAGAACTGTTCAGGGAAGCACTTACATCCCTAGTGCTATTGCCAACCTCCAGGGATTATCCTTTGACCCACAGGACACTGCTGGCGCAGGTCACTGATGCTGAGTCTTGTCAGCTGCCCAGCTTCCTGAAGAATTCAGTATCAAGAGAACAATCACCAGAGACAGTTCACCCATCCCTGAATCTTTCTGTTCAAAGTGGTTTCACCTGGTTATCAAGGACCAGAAGACATGGTCGTGCCCTGAGTGCAAGGTTGACTAGGAAAGTATCTGGAAGACTCCATAATGGGAGACAGGTCCTAACTCCCACAAAGACTTACAAGGTGAAAAAATATCTGAAGATAGGAAGGGAGTTTGGATTCTAGGAAGCCAAGAAGAATAATGACTATTCACTATGTTTGCATTGTTTTATCAATCTTACTAGACTGACTGTAAAACCCATGGAAGGGGGCCCCAAATCAATTCAAAATGAACTATCAAAGTATTTAAACCTCTAAGGTAAATAACAATTAGTAGCATGAACAGAACCATGGAATAAACCATTTTCTAGAAAGGGGAACTTAGAGTAGTTAGCCTGACTAATATAATTTCCATTTTATTGTGTACTTCTGCAGTACAGTCTAAGTCGTTACTAAGAAATTATGAACGTATGAAAATAATGAGTGCCTGATACCAGTCTTTTAAAATTGGTAATATTTGTTCTGACTAGTTTCTCTTCTTACCTAGGAGCAGTTCTTGACCAAAATTTGTCTTAAAAAATCAAGAGCCAAATAACCTGCCTGAGTCGTTACTAAGAAATTATGAACGTATGAAAATAATGAGTGCCTGATACCAGTCTTTTAAAATTGGTAATATTTGTTCTGACTAGTTTCTCTTCCTACCTAGGAGCAGTTCTTGACCAAAATTTGTCTTAAAAAATCAAGAGCCAAATAACCTGCCTGAACTTATTCCACATTATTGTATTTGGATTTTCTTAATGTTTAGAAGTTACCTGAATATTGGTAAAATTCAAAACATATTATGTTCACTTAGGTTTGGACATAATTTCTCAGAAATTAAGCATTTCAACTAGGAAGTCTCTGCCTCGACATTTATACTTCAGTCAGGAATTTTCTCCAAGAAAAGTAAACATACTCAGAGCAATTCACAAATTTTGCCTAAGTTTAACAAAAAGAAACTGTACTTTTTAAACTTAAACTGTAGTATCTCTTTAACGAATAAGAAAATCATGTATAAATGAGAAATGAGTATGAATTAGGGCCACTCAGAGTTGGGTAATTTTTATTTCCAGTGAAGAACTGTGTTGACTGTCAACAGTTTAGAAATAGCACATGGGCATTCAGTTCAAGCAAATGTATCTCTGTAACTCATCACCGCATCCCAGGCTGGTCTTCGCAGTTTCTCCCTTGAGGGTCATTTACACCAATGTTGACATGAGAATCTCAGGGATCCCTGAGTCTGTTATTGGTGTGCCCCAGTAACTTCAATCTATTCAGTGGAGAAAATGGTCATCATCTGGATCCTCCTAAGAAAACCCCTTAGTGGCCCAATCTGGGAATTGACTTACATTCTCATGGTTTTTGAGCATCATTGAACCTAACCAGGGCTTTCCAAAGAGACTTTTGACTAACGCATGTTCATCCACTCCTGAAAACTTCCTGGGAAAGTATAAGAGGGTAAGAGTCAAAACAAATGAGTTAGAATTAAATGCCAGTATTCTCATCACAGTGCTAAGCATTCTGAGAGGGAAAAAAAAGAGTTAGAAAACGATATTCCCCACCCTTGGTACACATACGTTTTCTTCAGAAAGACAAAAGTAATACAGAGGATCCAAATCAAACTCAGTACTAAATGGATGACATTAGCGAAAAGAGCACAGGCAATGAGTACCTTACTGAAGAACTAAAACATAGGTCATGTGTTTTCTTCTTGCTGAAGGTCATACTTGAGGTTGAAGAAGGAAGTTATGCAAAAGATTGTTGCTGATTAAATAGATGGCATCAGAGAACAATTTTCCAAACTGTGAATTATGATTCCAAAATCAAAAGCTACTGGCAGGCAAGGGACACAGCCCACAAAAAACAAGAAGAAACAAATTACACTGTGATCCTGAAGATTTAAAACAAATGGCCAAAAGAGATAAAGATAAATGCCTAGATAATACTGTAGTGGGATAAAACGGAATACAGAAAAAAAAAAATAGTGGGTGAGAAATCCTCCCCTCAAAAAAACAGGTGAAATTAGCAAGAAGAGAGCTTAGGAAGGAAACTGCATGAAAGTAGTTTCCCAGGCCTGCCATAACAGATTACCACAAGCTAGACGGCTTTAAAACAAGAGAAATGTATTCTCTCACAGTTCTAAAAGCTAAAAGTCTGAAATCAAGTTGTAAGCAGGATTGGTTTCTACTGGAGACTCTAAGGGAAAATCTGTTCCATACCTATTTCCTGGCTTCTAATGACTGCTGGAAATCCCTGGCATCCCCTGGCTTGTAACATAACTCCAATCTGTGTCCCTGTCTTCATATGGGTTTCTCCTCTGTCCATCTTTGCATGGCTTTATACCCTGTGTATGTGTGTATGTAAATTTCCCTCTTTTCCTAAGGGTACCAGTCATATTGGATTTAGTCCATGCTCTGATCCAACATGACCTCACCTTAACTTGACGACATGTGCAAAGACCTTACTTCCAGATAAGACCATGCTCATAGGCGCCAGGTAAACATCAATTTTGGGGGGACACTATTCAACCCAGCATAGTAGGCGACACAAGGGTAGGGAGACTAGGATTATGTTATTCATCATTGTGATGCCAGCACCTAGCTAGTGGTAGGAGATTAAATATATGTATATGAACATAAGTAGGTGTGTATATATAATACAAACATATGTGTATGGGCATATATTATATGAATCTATGTATATGTATTATACACTTATATATGTGTGTGTGTGTATTAAATGATTTGTGCTAATATCACTGCATAAACTAATAGACTACATATATTAAATGAATTTGATACATTAATATAATGCTAAAAATATAAGTATTGCCAAGATTCGATAAAACAAAACACATAACCAGAATTCAACAGTAGAGGTTGTACATTATCTAAAAGAAACAGATTCTAAAAAAGAGTTAAAAAAAGAAGTTTCTAAGTCAAGATAGGAAATTTTAAAAATAAAATCTAGGACCCAAATATGGAAGCACATGGTAGAGAGAGAACTTTGAGGACAAGATAAATAACAGAAAAATGGAAATGATGTATTTGTGGCAACATTCCAGAAACTACCTGGACAGAAGAAACGCACACTGATTTTTCTCAAAGGCCACATTCTGTATACTCCACTGTTCTCCTCTGGACATAACATCACAAGAAAAGAGAAAAACATGTGTTGATCGATGGGTGGAAATGTGAAGCGCCTCAGCAGAGTGCAACAAGGGTGTCTTAAGAGGTCATAATAAGAGAGAAATGAAATGCGAAGCATAGTCAGCCATGTATGCCCCAAACAAATTATTCAACATGCAGAGAAAACATGGCACATTCTTTTGCCTGTTTAGAGGAAGAAGAGAATTTCAGAGAGAAGAATAATGATGACAACGTTTATGACCTTTAATTTGGTGCCTGCCATGTATATGGCACTTTCTGTGTAATTGCGTATAATTGCTACCACAACTCTTTAGGTTAGAAAAAAAAAAAAACAGTCAGAAATGCATATCAGTCACTTGCTCTCCTAACAATTATGAAATCCTTCTGGACAAAAAGAGCAAAGTCTCCCTGTGCTATCAAGAAGACAGAAAAACAGAGTAGGAGACAGAGACTGAGAAAGACAACACAGAGACATGACAAACAGAGGAAGTGAGAGAGACTGATAGAGAGATGCAGAAACAGTGAGACAGACAGAGAGACAAGAGCGAAAGAGGGGACAGATGTAACCAAAAAGATGGTAGAACCAAAGAGGAGAGAGAAAGAGAGACAGAGAGAAGCACAGAGCAATAAAGACAATAAGAGGGAAAGCACAGAGTGATCAATTACTACAAAGGTAGAAGGGGACAGGACACTGCTTATTCTGTGTTGGGAAAGCCAATGCCACATGCAGGGAATTTATTTCTGGAACTTAGAGCTTTGTGAAGAAGTATTGCTAAATGAATTCTACAAAAGAAACTTCAAGCAGCTCAGAGCTGTCTGACTAAAATTAAGTGGTGTTTAATGGGGGTAATTATACTCTACTACACTTAAGTTCCCAAATCGACTAGAAACATACAGAACTTAGAAATGTCATATATAATGAATATGTAATGATTTTGATAATAAGTCAATATAAGCATATCAGTTAGAATGGTTCAAAACTGTAACAGAAACCCAACCCATCTAGGCTTTAAGAAATACAAAATTGAGAGAGGCCCAAGAGCCACCAGGCCCACAGGCCCCGAGCCACCTGCATGAAAACAGGCAGGTGCCATGCCATAGGACCCTCAGCCCAGGTGAGTCCCAGCAGGCCAGAGAGGCATGAGCTGCTAACCCACAGGCCCCAAGGCAGCAATACTGAATTGTCAGTCCCTGCAGGATCCAGGCCCAACACCAGGGTGGAATGAGTGGACCAAGAAACCCTCTGCCACAATGACTAAACACCAAAGGAAAGACACCAGAAATATGAAAAATCAAGAAAGTACAACACCACCAAAGGAAAATAATAACTCTCAAGCTTTAGAGCCTATAAAACAGGAAGTCCTTGAAATGACTGACAAGGAATCAAGGAATAACTCTAAGGAAACTAAATGAGATACAAGAAAACTCAGTTGGACAACACAATGAAATGAGAAAAAATATACAGGATCTGAAAGGAAGAAATGTACAAAGAACTCAGTGCCCTGAAAAAGAATGTAGCAGAGCTTGTGGAGCTGAAGGATTCATTCAGTGAAATAAAAAACACCACAGAGAGTCTAACCAGCAGGTTAGAACAAGCAGAAGAGAGAATTTCTGACCTTGAAGATGGGCTGTTCATAACAACACAGATGAACAAAAAAAGAAAGAAAAAAGAATTTTAAAAATTGAAGAAACTCTAAGAGAGATAACAGACAACCTTAAGCACTCAAATATCTGAATCAGGGGTATTCCAGAAGGGGAGGAAAAAGGAAATGGCATTGAAAACATATTCAATGAAATAATAGGAGAAAATTTCCCAGGTATAGGGAAAGACATGAATATTCAGATTCAGGAGGCTCAAAGATCCCCAAACATATTCAAACCAAAAGGGTCCTCTCCAAGACATGTTATAGTCAAATTGGCAAAATTCAAAGACAAAGAGAGACTCTTAAAAGCTGCAAAAGAGAAGCTTCAAGTCACTTATAAGGGAGCCCCAATCAGACTAACATCAGACTTTTCATTGGAAACCCTAAAAGCCAGAAAGGAATAGGATGATATATTCAAAATACGAAAAGACAGAGATTGCCAGCCAAGAATACTTCACCCCACACAGCTATCCTTCTGAAATGAATGGAAAATAGTGTATTTCTCAGACAAACAAAAACTGTGGGAGTTCACTACCACACGACCACCCTTACAAGTAATTCTCAAGGGAGTACTGTGTTTGGTACCTGAAAAATAAATACCACTGCCATAAAAACTCAAGAAAAATCAAAACCCACTAGTAAAATTAAAATGGTAACAATGAAGAGAAAAAAATGTTTATCTACAACCCAAGAAACCAACAACTACAGAACACAAACAGTAAATCAGAAAGAAAGGAAAAAAAGACACTTAAGACATCCAAACAAAAATCAATAAAACGCTAGGAGTAGATCAACGCCTTTCAATAATAACTCTTAATGTAAGTGGATTAAATTACCCAATCAAAAGACACAGACTGGCTGACTGGATTAAAAAGATGGAACCAACAATATGCTGCCTTCAACAGACTCACGACACCTATAAAGACACACTTAGACTAAGAGTGAAAGGTTGGAAGAAGATATACCACACAAACAGAAACGAAAAACGAGCCAGAGTAGCTATTCTTATGTCAGATAAAGTAAACTTTAAACCAAAAACCATAGAAAAGAGATAAAGAAGGCCACTATATAACAATAAAAGGATCTATCCATTAAGAAGACATAACAATCATAAATATATATGCACCCAATATTGGAGCAGCCAGATTTATAAAGCAAACACTATTAGACCAAAAGAATGAGATAAACACTAATACCACAAGAGTAGGGGATCTGAACACCCCACTCTCAACATTAGACAGATCATCTCAGCAAAAAATCACCAGAGAAACACAAGATTTAAACAACACTCTGGACCAACTGGACATGGCAGATATTTACAGAACATTCCATCCAACAACCTCAGACTATTCATTCTTCTCATCAGCACATGGAACATTCTCCAGGAAAGACCACATGTGAGGTCACAAATAAAGTCTCAACAAATTCAAAAAATTGGAAATATTCCATGTATTTTTTTCAGATCACAATGTTAGAATTAGAAATCAATAAAAAACAAAACTCTGGAAACTAAAAAATAAATGGAAATTAAACAACATTCTACTTAATGATATATGGGTCCAAGAAGAAATTAAAAAGGAAATAAAAAATTTATTGAAAATGACACGTCATACCAAAACTTGTGGGATACTGAAAAAGCAGTACTGAGGGGAAATTTGTCACATGAAATGCTTACTTCAGAAGAATGGAAAGATGGGAAATAAACAACCTAGCACTTCACCTTAAAAAACTAGAAAAACAAGAACAATTCAAACCCAAAGTTAGTAGATGGAAAGATCAGAGCAGAACTAAATAAAATAGAAACCCCCCAAAAGATACAAAAGATCATTGAAACAAAAAGTTGGTTTTTTGAAAAGATAAATAAAATTGACAAACCATTAGCAAAGCTAACTAATAAAAGAAGAGAGAAGACCCAAATAACAAAAATTAGAAATGAAAAAGGTGATATTACAACTAATACCTCAGAAATACAAGGAATCATTAGAGACTACTATAGACAACTATGTGCAAATAAATTTGAAAATCTGGAGGAGATGGATAAATTTCTGGACAAACACAAACTACCAAAACTGAGCCAAGAAGATAAGAAAATCTGAATGCACCAATGACAATAAAAGAGATTGAAACTGTTATCAGCAGTCTCCCAACAAAGAAAAACCCAGGACCAGATGGGTTTACAGCAGAATTCTACCAAACCATCAAAGAAAATTGATACCAATTCTCTACAAACTATTCCAAAAGACTGAAATGGAGGCCATTCTCCCAAACTCATTCTATGAGGCAAACACCACCCTGATACCAAAACCAGACAAAGATACAACAAAAAAAGAAAACTGCAGGCCAATATCCTTGATGAATATAGATGCAAAACTCCTCAATAAAACACTAGCTAACAGAGTATAGCAACACATTATCCACCATGATCAAGTGGGATTCATCCCAGGGATGCAAAGTTGGTTCAACATACACAAATCAATAAACGTGATACATCACATCAATAAAAGCAAAGGCAAAAACCATATGATCATCTCTATAGATACTGAAAATGCATATGACAAAATTCAACACTCATTCATGATAAAGACTCTCTACAAGTTAGGTATAGACAGAAAGTATCTCAACATAATTAAAGCCATATATGATAAACCCATTGCTAATATCATCCTGAATGGGGAAAAGCTGAAGGCTTTTCCCTTAAGAACAGGAACTAGACAAAGATGTCCACTCTCACCACTCCTATTCAAAATAGTTTTGGAAATATTAGCCAAAGCAATCAGAGAAGAGAAGGAAATAAAGGGCATCCAGATTGGAAAAGATGAAGTCAAACTGTCCCTGTTTGCAGATGATATGATCCTATATAACAAATAGCATAAAGCATCTACAAAAAACCTCTTGGAATTGATAAATGATTTCAGCAAAGTTGCAGAATACAAAATCAACACACAAAAATCAGTGGCATTTCTATACTCCAACAGCGAACATGCAGAAAGAGAAATTAAGAAAGTTACCTCATTTACAATAGCCACCAAAAAGATAAAACACCTAGGAATAAAGTGAACCAAAGATGTGAAAAATCTCTATGATGAGAATTACAAACCACTATTGAGAGAAATGAAAGAGGACACCAGAAGATGGAAAGATATCCCTTGCTCTTGGATTGGAAGAATTAACATCATGAAAATGTTCATACTACCCAAAGTGATCTACAGATTCAATGCAATCCCCATCAAAATTCCAATGACCTTTTTCTCTTAAATGGAAAAAACTATCCAGACATTTGTATGGAATAACAAAAGACCATGAATAGCCAAAGCAATCTTGAACAAAAAAATAAATAAATAAAGCTAGAGGCATAACACTACCTGACTTTAAGCTATACTACAAAGCTATAATAACCAAAAAAGCATGGTACTGGCATAAAAACAAACACACAGATCAGTAGAATAGAATAGAGAACCCAGAAATCAACCCACACACCTACAGCCATCTCATCTCTGACAAAGGTACCAAGTCTACACACTGGGGAAGAGACTGCCTCATCAGCAAATGGTGCTGGGAAAAATGTATGTTCATATGTAGGAGAGTGAAACTAGATCCATACCTCTCACCATATATTAAAATCAACTCAAAATGGATTAAAGAATTACGACGGGGAAAAGAGGAAAATTGGTAAGGGGACACAAAAATCAACCACATTGTATATTGATAAATTAAAATTTGAAAAAATAAAAGAAATGTAAAATTGTATTTTTTTTTTAATATAACCAGATGTCCAGTCATGAAATGGAGTGCTTCCTGTGGTATGAGCAGAAAACTAAAAAGCTTCCGCACAGCAAAAGAAACAACCAACACAGTGAAAAGATGACCAACAGAGTGGGAGAAAATATTTGCAAAATATACATCTGACAAAGGATTAATATCCAGAACATACAAGGAACTCAAACAACTTTACAGCCAAAAAAACAAATAACCCAATTTAAAAATGGGCAAAGGAGCTGAATAGGCATTTCTCAAAGGAAGATATATGAATGGCCAACAGACACATGAAAAAATGCTCAACCTCACTCAGCATCCAGGAAATGCAAATCAAGACCACTTTGAGATACCATCTCACTCCAGTCAGCATGGCTAATATCTAAAAGACTGAAAATGATAAGTGCTGGGAGGTTGCAGAGAAAAAGAAACTCTCATACACTGTTGGTGGGACTGCAAAATGGTGCAGCCTTTATGGAAAATGGTATGGAGATTCCTCAAACAATTACAGATAGATCTACCATATGACCCAGCTATCCCAGTGCTGGGAATATACCCAGATAAATGGAAATCATCATGCTGAAGGAATACCTGTATTCCCATGTTTACTGCAGCACTCTTTACAATAGCCAAGAGTTGGAACCAGCCCAAATGCCCATCATCAGATGAGTGGATATGGAAAATGTGGTATATCTACACAATGGAATACTGCTCTGCTATAAATAACAATGAAATGCTACCATTCACAACAAAATGGTTGGACTTAGAGAAAATTATATTAAGTGAAACAAGTTAGGCACAGAAAGAGAAATACCACATTTTCTCACTTATTTGTGGGAGCTAAAAATAAATAAATAAACATACAAAGAAATAAATGGTGGTTGGGGGGAGAAGATACAGCAATCACAACAATTCCTTGAACTTGTTAAGACAAGTGAATAGATATGATGTTGATGCAGGGAAACGGGGAGTGCGACGGGGAAAAGAGGAAAATTGGTAAGGGGACACAAAAATCAACCACATTGTATATTGATAAATTAAAATTTGAAAAAATAAAAGAAATGTAAAATTGTATTTTTTTTTTAATATAACCAGATGTCCAGTCATGAAATGGAGTGCTTCCTGTGGTATGAGCAGTATTTAAGCTTTGTTGCCCTCTTCTTCCCTCTGGAATGCCCTTTCCCATTGGTTACCTTCAGTCTCAGGCTTGATCTCTCATGGTCATAAGAAAGGAGATGCCAAGGAAGGATTAGCCTTGGTTCTTGAACCAAACTGGCAAGGACTTTAGGATTGCCATAAATAGGTTATACCAATCAGAATTCAACCCTGGAGCTAGAACATATCTCTAAAGCCATATTGTTACTACATGGCAGGGAGGGAGGGGACTGAAAGTTGTACTATCAATCCCAGTGCTCACTACAATAAACTAACAATGTGACAAGATGGTGAAAGGGGCCGTAGAGACAAAGGAGCCATTATTATTGAGTGCCTATGATGTGCAGACACTTGATGTACCTTACTTTACTCTTTACGATCACTATAAGATGGGCTTGTTAACATTTTAGCAATAAGAATACAAAGACTCAGAGGTTAAATAACTTATTCATAGAAATGAAGTACTAGAACCAGTCCTCTTTCCACTAGCATATGATCTGAGATGCTGATATCCTGCTGTACTTAATGATGTGGCATGACCTTGACATAACTCTGCAAAAATAAAGATCTTGCCTTGACACCATCATCATTATCACATTTTTTAAATATGTTCTTCCCCTCCAGTATTGACCACATTATGGAAATGTTGCCTGTCATGATTTCTCTGGTTCACTCTTGCTACTGTGAGGAAGGGAAATTTCTCACAATGACTCTAGTACTAAAATCTAATTTCTTTTTTTTTCTTTTGAAGTTTCATAGCCAACTCTTTTTTCCTTTTTTTTTACTGTGAAATATAACACCCATACATCAAAGTACAGAAAACATAAATGTACACCTCAGTGAATTACCTCATACAACATTGTCAGCACCTCAAATTCCCGCTGGTGCTTTTCTTCATAATTATTCCTCAAAGGTAACCATTATCTTGACTTTTAAACATGTACATACACATTTCTCCTGGGTGTATATCTAGGAGCAGAATTTCTGGGTCCTGGTGTAAACACATAAGCCTTAGTGATAATCTACTCTGCTGTTTTGGTTTCCAAAGTGGTTATACCAACTAACACCTCCAATCTCAGTGTGTAAAGGTTTTTATTGCTCCATATCCTCACCAGTACTTCATATTGACAGTCTTTTTAATGTTAATCACTCTGGTGAGTGTGTAGTGGTATCTCATTGTAGTCTTTATGTCTGTATTTCTCTGATTGCTAATAAGGTTGTACACCTTCTCTCATCCACCAAAAATCTCATGCAGCAGTGTTGGGATGAGGAGCCTAGCAGGAGGTTTTGGGTCATGGGGGTGGATCCCTCACAAATAGATTAATACGTCTCACTGGAATGAGTGAGTCTCAGTTTCCTGGGACTGAATTAGTTACCACAGAGCGGGTTGTTGTAAAGCCTCAGTTTCTGCTTGCATTTACCTTTTTCACACGCATCAGCTTTCCCACTGACCTTCAGCCACGTCATGATACAGCATACAAGCCCTCACCAGAAGACGGTGCCATGGCCTTGAATTCCCAGCCTGCAGAACCGTTAGCTAAGTAAACCTCATTTCTCTATAAATTACCCAGCCTCAAGTATTCAGTTATGGCAACAATAAACAGACTAAAACAACTGGTCATTTTTGGATATCCTTTTTCAGTGAATGGCCTTTTCAAACTTCTTGCCCATTATTATATTGGGTTTTTTTCTTTTAGAAGTTGTTTATATAATTCTGCTTATGATCCCTTTGTCAGTTGTATAAATTGAGAATATTTTCTCTGGCTCTATAGCTTGTCCTTTTATTCTTTGTCACAGGTTAGGTTCCCCAGAAGGCAGACACAGACAAAGTTTAGCATGCAGGATATTTATTAAGGAATCCTCTATGGCTCAATAACTGAAAAGGAGTCAGGCAGAGAAAAAGAAATACCACATGTTCTCACTCATTGGTGGGAGCTAAAAATAAACAAATTAATTCACCCACATACACACTCACAAAAAAACCGGGGGG
>NW_007729688.1:208872-224891 GCF_000696425.1 Galeopterus variegatus
GGGGGGGGGGGGGGAAGAAGATATAACAACTATACTTTTTTGAAGTTGTTACAACAAGCAAATGGAAAGGACATTCTTGGGGAGGGGAGAGAGGGAGGAGGGAGGGAGGTGTCGGTGATGGGCCATAATAATCTAATACATTGTATATTGACAAAATAAAAATTTAACGAAAAAAAAAATAACTGAAAAGGAGAAGATGGAAACAGGATTGAGCAGAGAGAAAAGTCAATCTGAGATACAGAACCAACGATAGCTTCAGCCAAGCCCAAATGAGAGTTTTGTAATGTGGCTGGTCCTTCAGAGTTGTCCAGAGTTGAGTAAAGATAGCCAGATCCTTACCCTCCTGCATCAATCACTCATTAGCTATGTGCCACTCTAGGAAGAGTTGTGACCTTAGCAAGGTAGCTCTCTGTATTCCTGAAGGATCTGATAGCTGCTGGCTGACTGCCAACAGTGCTCCCAACTGGCGAGGCACAAGTTCACTGAAAAAGAATCTGAGCAACACATTAGAATGTCTACCACACTCTCTCGATAGTGTTTTTTTGAGGAGCAGAACTTTTTGATCTTAGTGCAGTCCAATCTAATAATCATTTCCTTTGTCTTTAGTACATGTTGTTTCCTGTTTAAAAAATATTTCCTTACTCAAATTCATGAAGATATTCTCCCATGTTTTCTTCACATTCAGATATACCATATACTTGAAAACTGACTTTTTATAGTAGAGGGTAAGTCAGGTTTCATTTTTTCCACACTGATTTCTAACTCTTCTCAGCATCAATGTATCAGATAAATACAATAGAATTTGTAATATAGTCAACCAGGAGAAAGCCAGGTGGCTCTGATGGAATGCCTAAGGAAATATAGGCATTTGAGAGAATGATGAGGCAGGAATATTAATTAGTGTAGATTCTACTTGAGGTCCCTTCTCACATTTTAGTAGAAATCTCAACAGTCTCTTAAAACCCAAGTGGAGATGCTTACCTGTAAGGATTAATTGAAAGAGATAAGCCTAAAGTGATCAGCATATTCTAGGAGCTCAACAAATGGTAGCAATCCATATTACTCTGGGGCTAGGTTCAGCCCCAACACATAGCTTGTTCAGAATGTTGTAGGTTATCACATTCTCATTTAGGTAGAACATACTTCGTCCTTTTTCTATAGAAAAAGAAAAACTCATCATTTCTCTCATCTATCTTGCTTTAACCATGCTCTATAGAATCGGATAAGACTTGACCATGAGCCAGAACAACATTTCTACAGGATGTTACAACACCTGTTTAAAAGCAGATGAACTGTGTGCTGCCGTTTCCAGAAGCAGACAAATGGCAATGCTCGGAGTCCAGAGTGGAATGTGGCCAGCATAGTTTCTACCATCACATTTGCCGCCTTTAGACATTTTGCTAAATAAATTCTAAGCAGCTCAGCAATGCAAATAATTCATGAAGAAATTGTGCTCCAAAACACATATCCACATGAGGAAAGAACAGCTTCAGCTCAATTGCATTTTCCTTCACTGAGGTAACATTTAATAAATATACAATATCTAAAGGGCACAAAGCATGGATTATGGCACCTCCCTGATCCTGAAAATTTTTAATTGTTCTCTTAACCTCAGTAACAAGAACCTCTTTCCCAGTCTCACAGCTGATGCCTTGTTTGGCAGTTTGAGCAAAAAACAAAAACAAAAAAACCCTGTATATCAGAGAGTATGTGTTCAACATTAAGTAACAACAACAACAAAAACACTACCACTGCTTGCACCCTACTGATATTTATTATTTATTACCAAGGAGTTAGGTTGCTTATCAAGATCCACAGCAGCATCAAAGATCCAGGCTCCTTTCAACCTCCCACTCCATTATCTTCAGGGTATTGACTTTCATCCCAAGACATGTAGCTTCATAGTTGCAAGTGGCTGTTAATCCTCCAGACAGAGTATCTTTAAATGTCTGCATTCAAATTACTTTTTATTTTATTTTTAATCAGAGATAAAAATATTTTTCTCCAGCTCCCTATACCTCACCCCCACCCCAACCCAGTAGACTTCCCCATGCATCTCATTGTCCTGGGACACGTGAAGTGAAAATAATTGGTATGATTGGATTAAATCCATTACAATTGATTCATCATCTAAACCAGGCACATTGTCCCTCAAATAATGTTGGGGTTCTGACTTCAAGAAAGGAAGGCTAACAGCTTTTGAAAAGGCAACCGTGTCTGCCACAAACACCTGGTTTATCAGGGGATCGGGGGCAAGCTACAAGGAAAAATACCAAATTCAAATTGTGACTGTCTTTGGATAACAAGATTTTGTGTGTGTGGAGAGAGAGGGAAGCATAATTCTTATTTTTCTTTCAAGTATTATATATGTCTTAGTCCATTTTGTGTTGCTATAACAGAATACCTGAGACTGGGTAATTTATAAAGAACAGAGGTTTATTTGGCTTACAATTCTGGGACAGCTGCATCTGGCATGGGCCTCAGGCTGCTTCTGCTCATGGTGGAAAGTGGCAGGCAGCTGATGAGTACAAGCAGATCACATGGTGAGAGGAAGCAAGGGGGGGGGGAGGTGCCAGGATCTTTTAAACAACCAACTCTCATGGGAACTAATAGAGCAAAAACTCACTCATTAATCCCCCCACCTAGGGAGAGCATTAATCTATTCATGAGGGATCTGGCCCCATAACTCAATCAGTTTCCAACACTGCCACATTGGGGATCAAATCTCCACATGAGTTCTGGGATGACAATACATCCAAACTCCATCAATATATTTAAATTCTCTACAGTAACCATGTGTTGCTTTTAAAATTAAGGAAAACACTTCCTTAGAATGGAAAAAGCACATACAATTTTAATAACCTACCAGAGAAACTGAAGAGCAAACATCTTAATCTCCAACCAACTTGGAATTTCTTTACTAAAATCCCTGAGGAGGTATGAGGAATGAATCTAAATAGGAGGGGGACTGTCTGTCCTCTGCAAGCCTTTTCACTGTCATCAACACATGCTTGGGAGGTAGAATCAGGCTGTTTTTAGGAAGCCTTCACCGATACCTTTAGAGTCAATGGATAACATATAAACTTAAGTATTTCAGCTGTGGCCACATGCTCAACAGCAATATCTTTACAGAATAATCCCAACTTTAATTTTTAGTAAGAACAATCAATTACCATCTGTCTGCACAGCAGAGACCAAGATGGGTTTATTATTGGATTGGCATCCTATGTGGATAGATAGTGCAAACTAGTCAGAACTGTCTTCTGGCAGTTCCACCCCTGAAATCCTAAACTTAGCCTTAGGATGAGCTTGTGTTGTTTCAGTATAACTGTGTTGTGGGGGTATAAAAAGGTAGAGAAGAGGAGAGAGAATAAATGGCAACTGGCTTCTGCAGTCACTATAGGAGGGGTTTAGTACCAAATGACATGGGGTCCCTAAACAGAAAATAACTGGACAAAATAATAATAATAATAATAACTCTGAAACTAAAAAGATCTCACAGGCTATAAGGTAAAGGACAGAACAAAAACAAAGTAGCAACTAAGACTAAAATATTTGATAAACTGTTATTTGGAAGTTAGCAATACATCTTTACTACTAACAGTAATAATAATGTCAACTTATTTGGTTTATAATAACACTCTAAATTTTGTGTGAAGAGCTTTACAAAAATTATCCCATTTAATCCTCATAGCATCTTTATAAAGAAGGAATCATTAATTTCATTTTACCAATGAAGAAACAGTCCTAGAAAGGACTTATAAACTTTCCAATGTGACAGAATTAAAATGTGATTGGATTAAGTTTTGAGATCTTCTCTAACTCCAAATTCCAAGTACTTAACCACAATTGCTTCCTGTACCCACCATCTCCAAAAAGTGAACATTCTATCAGGGAGGCAGGCTGATCTTCAGGTGCTGAGGTGAGAACTAATATTAGAAAAGTAAAAAGATTATTTTGGGTAAATTAGTGGCAAAAAGAAAAGGAGACCAATGGGAATCCAATACCAGCGCTCCCCTATGTAAACATCCTTTACTCCATGCAAATGATTTAAAAATAAAACTACCACATTTATCACAAGACCAATGTCTGCATCATATCAGGACTTTGTAACATCACCAGTGGTGGTGAGAATGATGAAACACACACCCTGAGAATTTAACAAACAGTATATTACCTGAAGATAACAATGGTAAACTCCAGATGCACTCCAGCCTTTCTTATATTTTATACTTACAGTCCAGTTTCTGCAGGAAATAATTATGCTTCCTTCTCTAACTTATTAGCTACAGCAGTGAAAGCCATAATTTTCCTAGACTGCCCTAGGGAAACTTTGAAGTAAAGGCCTTAAAGGATGACCAAGCAGAGAACAAATCACAATCCTGGAGCTGATACAATGGAGTTAGAAACAGAACCAAAATGACTACCATGTTGAGGTGGCTCAACATTTAGATCTGGGCTGAAAACTTACTTCTTCTGGAATTATGTTCTGTGTGTGTGTGTGTGTGTGTGTGTGTGTGTGTGTGTGTGTGTATACACACACTCTGATTGCTTAGAGGATTCTTCAACATATGCATATTGAGCACTTAGTATATGTGAGTTTCTGTTCTGGGTATTGCAAATAGGGAAGGTTGTCAAACTGGGCTCCCCTTCTACCCCATACATAAACATCCATATTTCAGAACTATTAAAATGTAAAAATATATATAATTTAATGTGCATTACTTTAATTATGAGTTAGGTTGAGCATAGATTCGAAAGATTAAAATCATTTGTAGACTTCTACTTCCAATCATAACCAAGTAAGTGGTACTGAAATTGCCTTCCAATTGTATATAACTAAAAAATAGGACAATATATGTGAAACAGCTGATTTCTGATATTGGACAATAGGCAATCAGTTTGGGAATGCACACAATAAATGAAGGAGAAAAGAACAAGGTAAGCCCTGAATTTTTGTTTGGAGAACAGAAATCTGGACCATAGGATGGGGAAGGGGAGCTCATTGTGGCTTCACTGAGTTGAGGAGACAAAGATCAGAGTTCAGGGAGGCTAGAGATAGCTGGAATTTATATGATAGTGTGTTTGAGCAGATAGATTTATGCAGAGAAATACCTCCAGAAAACTACATAGGATTTCCTTTAAATTTATTGCTGAAAAGTAAGGTAAAAATGTGTACAATGAAACTCAAATGATCGGGCAAAGATCTTCCAGAGAATCATAGCTGAACAATGTCCATAGCTCACACTGGGATAAGAAGCATTCTAGTTCTGTTCAGTCACAGGGAAGAGAGTTTTGTTTTGTTTTTTCGCTTTTTATCACACAAGGATTTAATAAAGACCCTCAGAAGGATGATACCTTGAAAGTAAGGTCAAACAACCTGCCAAAATGAAGCTTTAATACAACCCTCAAGGAGAATTAAGGAGGCGAGGCAAAATGGTGGACTAGGAAACCCCAAGCCCTTTATTTGCTCTTGGAAACATTTAAAAAATTAAAACTAGATTAAATAATCTTATAGGAGCTCTAAAAAACAGTCAATATTCTGCAGGAATGATGTAAACACCCAATCAAGGAAAAGCTACTTTCAAACCCAGAGGAAACTTTGTGGCAGTTTTACTTGCCCTTGTCCCATCCATTCTCTGGTGAAGCATGGTCTTAGTCTGGAGGAGGTAGTATCCCAGTTCTTAATTCTTTTCCTCAAACCAGAAAGAGTAGAGTGGACCTTATTTTCAACATTCTAACCTATCTGGGTGATGCCTGAAGAACTAGTCTATATCTTGCCTAACTTAAATCTAAGGCAGGAGAAGTGGCAGCTACTTCTCTTAAAATCAGAAGGGAGACTACAGACTGCAGATGTCTGGGTCAAGAGGTTATGAGTGTACATATACAATATACCACTTAAGACCCCAATAAGAATCTGGAGTGAGAATGTGCAGAACTGAGTCATCCAAAAGTAGTCAGGTATACCAGGGAACTGAAGAAGACACACATAAGCCAAGGCAAGACATGCACTCAGGAAAGACTTAGAAAGACCTTGAGCTTTACCTTGGGATGATCCATAGGCTCAGAGCATGCCCAACTAATTAGTGAAGGACTGCCCCACCACAGAGCCAGTCTTAAAAGACTGGTAGAGGTGGCTGTTTTTTTTTTCCATGTTTAACAACAACAACAAAATCACAAGGCATACAAAGAAACAAGAAAATGTGGCCAATTCAAAGGGAAAAAAAAAAAGAATTGGCAGAAAGTGTCCCTGAAGATGTACAAGAATAGAAGTTACAAGACAAAGACTTTAAAATAACTGTCTTAAATAGGCTTACAGGGCTAAAGGAAAACATGGACAAAGAACTAAAAGAAATTAGGAAAGTAACATATGAATAAAATGAGAACATAAACAAAGGGATATAAGGTATAAAAAGGAACTAAAAAGACATTTTGCAGCTAAAAATTAGATACAAACATTGAAAAGGTTACTAGAGAAGTTCAACAGTAGAAGACAGGACATTTGAAAGTATTGAGTCTAAGGAAGAACAACAAAAACAAAAAGAATGAGCAAAAGTGAACAGAGCCTAAGGGCCTTATGAGGAACTATCAAGCAGGCTGATGTATACATTACTGAGTCTCAGAAGGAGAAGAGAAGGAAAAAGGGGAAGAGATATTATTCAAAGAAATAACAGCCTAAAATTTCCTAAATTTAATGAAAACTTTGAATCTACAAATCCACAAAAAACACAATAAACTCCAAGTAAGATAAACCAAAGAGAGCCATATCAAACCATATTAAAGCCAAACTGTTGAAAACCAAAGAGCTAGATAAAAACAACTCATCACATACAACAGATCCTCAATAGATTACCAGCAGATTTCTTAGTAGTAGCATTGGAGGCCAGAAGACAGTGTGATATTGTAAAAATATGTATTTGGTCTTCATCCCCGTCTCCTGACATACAACACCCAAGTACTGAGTCTTTTTATATGCTAATGATGGCTGGTAGCCCCTAGGCAGCTTCAAAATAGGGGCTGGTCACAGAAAAGACCAAGGTGGGAATTTTAGTCCCACCCCCAAAACCTCCCAAGGAGGGGAGAGGATTAAGCTGATCACCAGTAACCAACTTAATCAATGACTGATGATTTAATCAATCATGCCTATGTAACGAAGCCTTCAATAGCAAAAAACGGTCCTTTTTGACTAGTAATTACTTTAAATGTAATTGGTTTAAACTCTGCAGTGAGATTAACAGAATCAATTTTTTTTTAAGTGACCCAACTATATGCTGTATACAACAGACCCACTTTTAATCTAAGGAAAGAAATAAATTAAAGTAATAGGATGAAAAAAGATATTCCATGCAAATTTTAAACAAAAGAAGGCTTGTGGTGGTGGCTATACTAATATCAAACAAAATATACTTTAAGTCAAAAAATGTTTCAAGAGACAAAAAGGACATTATATTACGATAAATGGGTCTATTTGCCAAGAAGATATAACAATTGTAAATATATAAGCACCAAACATCAGAGCTCCTAAATATATGAGACAAACTGATAGAATTGAAGGGAGCAATAGATAGCTCTACAATAACGATTGAAGACTTTAATACTCCACTTTGATAGTTTAAAAACAACCAAATACAAAAACAATAAGGAAATAGATAATTTGAATAACACTACAATTGAACATAATAGATATATACAGAGTACCCAACAACAGCAGAATATACATTTTTCTTAAGTGCACATGGGACATTCTTCAGGATGGACAATATGTTAGGCCACAAAACTAGTTTTAATAAAGTTAAAATTGAAATCATATGAAGTATCTTTTCCAACCTCAATGGTATTAAACTAGACATCAACAGCAGAAGGAAAATTGGAAAATAAACAAATATGTGGAAACTGAAAAACACACACTTAAATACCAATGGGTCAAAGAAGAAATCACAACAAAAATTAGAAAATATCTTGAAACAAATTAAAACGAAAACAAAACACACCAAAACTTATGAGATGCAGCAAAAGCAAATCTAAGAGGGAAGGTGATAGCAATAAACACCTACATTAACAAAGTAGAAAGATCTCAAATCAGCAAAGTAGCTTTACACCTCAAAGAGCTAAAAAAAGAACAAACTAAGCCCAAAGTCAACAGAAAGAAGGAAATAATAAATATTAGAGCAGAAATAAACAAAATAGAAAATAGAAAGACAACATAAAAAAAGCCATACTAAGAGTTGATTTTTTGAAAAGATAAATAAAATTGCCAAACCTTTAGCTAGACTAATGTAAAAAAAATAGAGAAAGAAGATTGAAATAATAAAATCAAAAATGAAAGAGTAGTCATTACAGCTGATGCCACAGAAATAAAAAAGATCATAAGAGCCTACTACGAGCAATTAAACACCAAAAAATTAGATAACTTAGAAGAAATGGATAAATCCCTGGAAATATGCAATGTAACAAGACTGAATCATGAAGAAATAGAAAATCCAAACAGACCTCTAACTAGTGAGGAGATTGAATAAATAATCCAAACAAAAAAAAAAACACACCTTATCAATCTTATGGGATGCAGCAAAAGCAGTTCTAAGAGGAAAATTTATAGCTGTCAACACATTAAAAAAAGAAGAAAGATTTCAAATTAACAATCTAGCTTTACACCTTATAAAACTAGAAAATGAAGAATAATGTAAAACCTAAAGCTAGCAGAAGCAAAAAAAAATAATAAAAATTAGAGCAGAGACAAATAAATTAGAGAATAGAAAAGCAATAGAGGAAATCAATGAAACCAAAAGTTGGTTCTTTGAAAAGAGCAATAAAATTGACAAACCTTTAGCTAGGTTGACTAAGAGAAAAGAAAGCAGACTCAAGTTACTAAAATCAGAAATGAAAGTGAGACATTTTTACTGTACCTATAGAAATAAAAAAGATCATGAGAGCAATTGTACATTAATAAATTTGATAACCTAGAAGAAATCAATATATTCCTAGAAACACATGATTTACCAAATTATGAAGAAATGGAAAATCTGAATAAACTTGTAACTAGTTAGAAGACTGAATCATTTATCAAAAACTTCCCAACAACAACAAAAAAAAGGTTCAGGATCAGGTGGCTTAACTGGTGAATTCTACTAAAAAACATAAAGAAAAATTAACACTGAAACTTCTTAAACTCTTCCAAAAAATTGAAGAGGAGGGAACACTTTCTAACTTATTCTATGTGATCAGCATTACCCTGATGCCAAATTCAGATATAGACACCACAAGAAAAGAAAAAAAAAGACCAATATTCCTTGTGACTATTCATGTAAATTTCTACAACAAAATACTATCAAACCAAATTTACCAGTATGTTAAAAGGATTATACACTCTGACCAAGTGGAATGTTTTTCTAAAATGCAAGGAAGGTTCAATACATGAAAATCAATCAATGCAATACAGCACATTAACAGAATGAAGAAAGCCACATGATCATCTCATTTGCTACAGAAAAAGCATTTCACAAAATTCAACATCCTTTTATAATAAAAACACTCATCAAAGTAGAAATAGGGGCCAGCCCGGTGGCGCACTGGATAGTGCGCCGCTTGGGAAGCGAGGCGGCGGCGCTCCCGCCCGAGGGTTCAGATCCCGCATACAGGCCGGTTCCCGCTCGTTGGCTGAGCGAGGCGCGGGAGCAACGCCGAGGCTTGCAATCCCGTTGCCGGTCCCCGGTCCGGTACGGGGGCAACACTGAGGGTTGCGATCCGTTGCCGGACACGGAAAAAAGACAAAAGACAAAAAAAAAAAAAAAAGTAGAAATAGAAGGAAACTATCTCAACATAATAAAGGTAGTATATAAAACCCACAGAACATCATGCTTCAGGTTGAAGGAAGGAAGGAAACAGGGCTCTTTGAAAGGTCACAGAAACCAACCCAAAAGAGAACTCATTGGCCAAAGCTGGAACTAAGTAAATAAGTATGGTACTGAATAATAATCCAATGAATAAAATATCCGTGACATGAGTCCATACTAAGATAAGTGAATGACTGAATAAATAAATAAGAAAGAGATAAAGGGAAATTTTTCCTTACAAAAAATTCGAATTAATAAGTGTAGAAAGAATAAAAACATCATCATTAGAAAATCACACTAATAATTGCTGCAAGACCTACAGATGAATGCTAAAACTAGTGGGTGAAAACTGAAATAGAAGCAGTATATCTGCCTAAAGTCAAAATATTACCTACAAAATATTTATTAATTAAAAAGGGAAAAATAGCAACATTGTACTGGAGAAACCTGGCAGATGTCACCTTAACCAAGTGATAGAAGTCAACCTCATCAGTAATAAGACAGTATGACATTATTAGGCACTCTATATGATGCATTCATAAGGCCTTATCACCTTTGTGATAATATTGTTAAAACCGTGTAATTACCATCTAATAATCAGAAAATATCAGATAAATCCAAATTGAGGGGCAGTTTTTGGAATACCTGGCCAGTTATGTTCAAAAGTTTATACGGTTTGGAGGAAACTATAAAGACATCATAACTCAGTGCAATGTCAGATAGGGGATTAGATCTTGGAACAGAAGAAGGATGTTAGTAAAAAACTGATAAAGTCTGAATAAAGTCTTTAGTTAATAGTATTACACGAATACTAATTTCTCGGTTTTGACAATCACGCAATGATTACATAAGATGTCAACATTAGAAGATTGTTGAATGATATATAGGAGTTAATTGTACAATTTTTGCAACATTTTATAAGTCTAAAACTTTTTCAAAATAAAAAGTTAACAGTAAAGCACAGGCTGTGGAAACATACCACATGACTTGAATTCTAACTCTGCCCCTTACAATTTTGTGCCATGATGAAATTTGTCTAATCTGCTTGAGCCTCTGTTGCTTTAACCTAGAATGAAGACAGCAAGAGTATTATAAACCCCAAATATTTGTGTAGAGGAATAAATGAAATAATACATATGAAATACATATACACTATCCAACCCTTATCTATTATTAAAGACTATTATGTTTGTCCTGCAGAAATTTGAAATTGTAAGGTAGTATTTTCACATATGGTTACTGAGTTTTGTTTTACTCAGATAGATACGCCCCACTCCAAAGCTATAAAAAGTTTGCCTATTTTTTTCCCTAAAACTTCTATAGTTCATTTTTTATGTTTAAATCTTTGGTCTATGTGGAACTTATTTACATGTAGGAAGTGAGTTTTTAAAAGCTTACTTTTTTTCCTTTTTCTGCTTCTCTTTCTCCTTTTTTTGTCATCCTCCTCCTCTTCCCCCTTCTCCCCCTTCTTTCTCTTCACAGATGGTCAGCCATTTGTTGCAACATCACTTATCAAACAATCCATTTTTTCGTAAACCAGTCCTCATGCTCAGCAGCACCCTGGGACATCCCCCTTCTTTCTCTTCACAGATGGTCAGCCATTTGTTGCAACACACTTATCAAACAATCCATTTTTTCGTAAACCAGTCCTCATGCTCAGCAGCACCCTGGGACACAGAAATCTTTCAGCTTCTTCTGCTTAACTTCTACATCTACAACCTAAGTTTAGAAAAAGTGGTGTGTGTTGAACACTGCTGAAAAGCAGGAGTGAGCATTGCATAGAACCCCAGGAGGGGTGTTATAAATATCAACTGATCCATAAATACATGCAGTTTCTCTAGTACATATTAAACTAATCCTTCTGAGGATACCAGTGAATTTCCAATCACCACATATAACAGCTCTTCTCGCCCCTCACCATGACACTTGCCAATCTTTTTGTGAAACTCTCTTCTTTGGCTTCTACATTCAAGACAAAAGTTAGATGCTTGTTGCTGTGATCCAGAAGCATCGATGAGAACTGAAATATACTCTTACTCTTTTCTACCACTTTCTGGCTGTTCCCTTCTCTCTCTTTTCTACTATTTTCTACTCAAAGTTCCTTTTTCTGAACTCCCATCCAAAGCTAGCACTTTTCACTTGGTCTTTATTACTCTTTTCAGTTTACCTGCTCTCCCTGGGTATTCTCATCCATTTGCATTATCAATTATTACTTTGCTTCTCATTCCACATTTATCCCTCCAAGCTAAATCTCTTAACTCAAGTTGGGCTTCTAAGGGGCAGACGCTCAGACTAAAATTCTTGTTCGAGTGATTTATTAGAAGCGAGCATTCATGAGAAAGGAAGTGAGGAAAGCTAGATAGGAATAAATACTAATCAAGGAAGTGTTCTCTTGGAGACTAGCAGTAGCACCTTGAGTCAAGGTGACCAGCCTCTTATACCCCCATATGAGTCAGTCATGGGTTGCTGGCTCCTTCTGGAGACAGGTTGGATATAGATCTCCTGGACAAGATGGCTCCTGTTCAGCAGTGAACCATTCTCTGGAGTAGAGGCAATTGTGAGACTTGAGCAACTAGAACTTATAGAAATTGTGGAACTGGTGCACCAGTGAAGGGAATATCTAATGCAAGATGGCTCCTGTTCAGCAGTGAACCATTCTCTGGAGTAGAGGCAATTGTGAGGCTTGAGCAACTAGAACTTATAGAAATTGTGGAACTGGTGCACCAGTGAAGGGAATATCTAATCTAACATTTGTATTGCTCAGATCCACTTGCTTCTCATATTAAATTCACACTACCTAGGCACAGCTTCTCCAGGACTCTAGTTCATCACAATTTCTAGAAAACTTCTAAAAGAAGAATTAGTGTCAGGAACTACTGCTCCTACTGCTATAGTTGGTCCCAAGAATTGATACTCATCATCTCTCTCCTCTACTACCCATATGAGATTCCCCTCTGCCTTGGCTAGTACTTCTGCTGGTCTACATGGCTTGTCTGCTGGGATGACCCAGAGCCTCTTTTCTGAGGGTTCTGAGCCCCCTGGAGACCT
Organism: Galeopterus variegatus; assembly: GCF_000696425.1. Taxonomy (NCBI): domain Eukaryota; kingdom Metazoa; phylum Chordata; class Mammalia; order Dermoptera; family Cynocephalidae; genus Galeopterus; species Galeopterus variegatus. Next base: position 221,751 of record NW_007729688.1, read on the forward strand.
GATCATTATCAGACCATACTTGCTATCCTTTCCCATTAACAAAAGATACCCCAGTGGAACACTTAAGTCCTAACATGCACCTGTTATGTAGCACCAGTTCAACCTCTTCATGACAATCAGATTTAGTTACCCTGGTTTAGTGGTCTTCTAACACAAGGATCCCAAGGTGACTGAGTGGCAGCTGTGGCCTTAAATTTTGTGGGATTCTCACTGTGTTTCTTTTGAAACTTAGCACCTCTAGACACTAAACTTAAAGGGATGAGAAACACAAAATTCCCAAATGGGTCACTGGGAATGAGGCTGAGAGGAATCACTCTTACTTCCATTCCTTGATTCTTGGAATCATGTATTGGGGACTCACCATCATATAATAGTCTAATATTTAAGGTGTATGTCACATCCTGAAATATAACACTCCATCTTCACAAGGTGTCTCCCTAAGATGATGTCTCAGTTGTACCTTTAAAAAGCCTTTTTTGATAGTGTGCCAAGTGGAAGGACAGGCAGATTCCCTGGCCATGTACCCACTGCTGTAACACCTTTGCTGTAACTTGTTCCCTTGGCTGAGGCAATGTTATGTGGTATCTAATACCAGTAGATCAGACATTTCGTGAATCTCAGATAGTGGTGCTGGGCTGAGGCACTGCAGGCAGGAAGAAAAATTCACACCCAGAATGTGTGTCAGTCCCAATCAGGATGAATTTTTTTTTTTCTTTCTAAGGTAGAATGGGTTAGATTAATCAAAATCACCTACAAGTGGCTAGATGGTCTCCTGAAGGTATGGTACCTTATCAAGGGGCTCAGCATTGATCTATGCTGCTGGCAGGTCTCTTTCTAAGGTAGAATGGGTTAGATTAATCAAAATCACCTACAAGTGGCTAGTCTCCTGAAGGTATGGTACCTTATCAAGGGGCTCAGCATTGATCTATGCTGCTGGCAGGTCAGATACTCAACAGCAGCAGTAGTTAGATCAGCCTTAGTGAGAGGGAGCCTCTGCTTTGAAGCCTGTGTAGAGCCTTTTTCTCTACCATCTTATCTACTTCATTCATGAGCCTATTGTGTCAATACAGGGAAGGCCAAGAACACAGTCTGTTTGACATCCTGTCCAAATCCTGTCCATTTGGTTGTTTGGTGGTTTTTGCTGTAGGTGCCTTCTAGAGGGTATTAACATATGACCTACATACTTTGTATCTATTCCCATGAGTCACCCTACATTTCTCTTCTCTGGACCTTCCTGCCTCTAACCTTCTTATATTGCTCCTTCCAGGACCCTGATCAACCAACCAAGACACTCACCACTGCCAGTGAGTTCACGTATGGCCTTATCTTGGGCCACTTCTCTCTCCACACAAAGTGGATGGTCAAGTACACTGTGTAAAGCTCTATCCATAGGGAAAATGGTTTTTTCTCCACTGTCTCTTACCTCTGAGTGAGACCACAGTGCAGCAGCAATCTATTTTCAGTCTGGATCATCTTACCTAGGCTTACTTCTCTGTCCTTTACCTAATATGTTCACCTTATCCTTTACTCAATACAGTTCTATCTATCTCTTAATAATCCCCTGAAACTATGCTCCATTGCCATTTCCTTAGTTTAAGCCCTCAAATTTCTCATCTGAGCTATTGAATAAGCTCCTAACATCTTGCTTCTCTGTCCCTTCTAATTTTAACTCCAGAGTTTCTTTCAAAAACACAAATCTGATCACATTACCTCCATGTCTTAGTCTGTTTTGTGCTGCTATAACAATACCTGAGACTGAGTAATTTATAATAAGAAGAAGTTTATTGGCTCACAGTTCTGGAGGCTGGGAAATCTAATATCAAGGTGTTGGCATCTTGTGAGGGCCTTCTTGCTGCATCATCACATGGCACAAGGTGAGAGGGCAAGAGAGAGACCAAGAGGAGGCCAAAGTAGCCCTTTTATAACAACACCAATCCCACCCATTTCCAAGGAGCCATTAGGGCCTAATCACCTCTTAAAAATCTCACTTCTTAATACTGTTACAATGGCAATTAAACTTTAACATGAGTTTTGGAAGGGACAAACATTTAAACCGTTAACTAACTCTTTAATTAAAATCATTTAATAATTCCCCATTACCTATAGAATAAAATCTAAACTTGTTAGCACAACATACAAGGTCCTTTGTGTTCTGTACAACATTCCTCTTTCTCATTTCAACTTTACCATTATTCTCATGCACATGATGTCATAACTACAATAGGACAACTTGATCTTACTCCATCAGGCCATGTGCTTCAATACATTTATGCTTTGGGATGTGTCAAGAGTGGCTTATCTTGCCTACTTTGTTGAGAAACATTTACTCTAGTTTTAAAACACAATTCAGAAGTTACATGCTCTGTTGAAGCCCTCACTCTCTACCTGTGCATACCTCTAGTGTAGTGTAGCTCTTTACCTGTGCATACCTTTTTTGTTGTATGGTATATAATTTTAAATATCTCTCCCTCTCACTATACTGTGAGCTCCTGGAGGCCAAAATCTGTGCTTTATGTATAACTCTATGCTCTGTACAGTCTAGCTCATAGTGAAACTGTTCAGTTGGATGGTTATACTGCTCATAGTGAAACCAATCAGTCAGATGTTATACTCTACGGAGGTGAAACCTGGAATCCTCAGGCAATGAAATCACTAGATCCCCAAAGGAAATTATAATGGATCCTGAAACCTTTAATCAGGAATTCAAACTGAATTCAGGGGTCAGACAGGTCACAGACTGGTATGCATCTGTTGTAAATAATGATCAGGGAGTGAAAAGGATAGGGACAAACTTATGAGACTAACCTTTAATCAGGAATTCAAACTGAATTCAGGGGTCAGACAGGTCACAGACTGATATGCATCTGTTGTAAATAATGATCAGGGAGTGAAAAGGATAGGGACAAACTTATGAGACTATCTTCCCTGCCTAATTGTGATCTCAAAACTGTTTAATACAAATAGAAATATACCTTAGTGATCAACCAAAGCACAACTATAGCCCTCATGTGTCTTGAGGTCCTCAAATGTGAGAGTCCTGGTCTACAATCTGCTAGGACTATTTTGTCATGCTTAGTTATACGCAAGTGTGCAAGTTCATATGCTCTGAAAATTTTTAAATTAAATCCTGGTATGAGGCCT
>NW_007729688.1:225997-226567 GCF_000696425.1 Galeopterus variegatus
TCTGAGTCCAACACTGAATCATTTCCAAAGTAATTTGCTTAGCAAAAGTAGGCTGTTCTCAGCTTGAGTTCACCTTTATAACCTTCAAATATTAAAACTCAACCCACAGAAAATGATTCCAGGAGCCTAAACAGAATGCCTGCTCTCTGTTCTGAGACAGGCTCATTCTCCTGAGCATGCATGTTTTTTTAATAGAAGATATTGACCCCAAGAGTAATTGGCTTCCAGTGATACTTCCATTTCTTATTCCTTATTTAAAAAGGAAAAATATGGATTTTGAAAGTGAGTTCAAGAGAACAATTGTAACATTTGCAATGAGAAAGTAATTTTTAAATAAAGGCATTTAAATCTTCACTGCAATGAGATTTTTTTTAAAAAAAGTCACTGCAAGAAGGTGAAAGGAGGGCATAGGTTTTTGCATTCACAAAAAAGTTAGCATTTTGTCTTTATTTTTATGAGTTCAAAACAAGACAATGAGATTTAAACTGTAAAACAAGAAAGCATGGATAAGTATGAGGAAGAACTTCCTAAGGGGATAAAAGAACTTAAAGAAGCTTTCTGCCTTCTCTA
>NW_007729689.1:0-30049 GCF_000696425.1 Galeopterus variegatus
TCTTGACTGTGTTTTTGATTTATAGCCCTTGTAAAGTGTGCCACGTAGTATCTCACTGTGGGTATTGATTGACGACATTTCCTTACTGGTGACGATGAATATCTTCTTCGGTGCTTATTGGCCTTTCCTATCTGTCACTTAGAGAAATGCTTATTTGAATCATCTGAGCAGGTTTGTGGTTTGTGTGTTATGATAGTGATCTACAATAAAAGCATGATTTTTTTTTCATTATTATATAAAGTTTAATTAAATATTTCCACTTCCAAAGTCTGGAAAATGATGTCAGTTACTAAATGCGTTTGTGCTGATTTAAATGGCAATTCGGCGGGTCGTTCTGGTGGCACACTGCTACAGTGCGCCGCTTGGGAGCGCGGTGGCGCTCCCGCCGAGGGTTCAGATCCCAAGTGCAGACCGGCCGCTCACTGGCTGTGCGAGGTGCGGGCGCAATGCGGAGGTTTGCGATCCCGTTGCCGGTCCCGGTCCGGGCGCGACACTGAGGGTTGCGATCTGTTGCCGGTCACGAAAAAAAGACAAAAGGGGAAAAAAATAAATAAGTAAATGGCAATTTGGCCGAACATAGACATGTACATCTTAATATTTCAAATCCAGACCCATCTGTAGACAGGAGAAAATAATGTGAATGATTTCAGATCAATATTAACAATAACACATGGCAAAGAAATTTACACAGTGCCCCCATTTGAACAGTTTTAATTTAAATTTGGTAACAGTGCTCAGAGCCCAACTCTCAAAACGTACTATTACTTTCAGAAGCAAGTTTTTGGGATTGCCTGAATTATAGAGCCGTAAACTATTACCATAGTCCACACAATCCGTAGATCACCTCTCCCTACCATAGTGATTGGCTCAGGAATGCACACGTGACTCAGGGTGGTCCAGTGAGGCTCAGTCATAGGACTTCTGCTGAAATGACTGCCCACCCCTGTCCATGCTGCGGGTCTGACCCAGTCGAATGACAGCCTTAGCTGCTTTGGACATCCTGTCTCCACGAGGGAAGAGTGACACTGATGAAGCCCACCCTGGACGGGGATGAAGGCAACAAAGCAGAAAGCGGCAATGACATTGTTTGAGCCTCTGGACCCAGACAGGCCTGAGAGATTACCCTAAACTAGTAAATCCTCCCCTGTGAGTTTGGGTCCACCTGCAACAGGAATTCATCAGATGAAAAGAGTCTTAATCCAAACGTTGACCAACATTTTGAGTAGCCTGTGTATTAGTCAGTTCTCCATTGCTTATTACAGAATACTGGAAACTGAGTAATTTATACAGAAAGAAATTTATTTCTTACAGTTTTGGAGGCTGAGAAGTCCAGGGGGAACATCTGGTGAGGGCCTTCTTCTGGGTGGGAACTCTCTGCAGGGTCCTGTGGCTACACAGGGTATCACATGGTGAGAAAGGCAAAAGCTCCTCCATGCGCTCTTCTTACAATGCCACCATTCTGCATCCATGACAACCCACTAAACCATTAACCCATTAATCCGTGAATTAATTCATGAGGACAGAGTCCTCCCAGCCCGATCACTTCTCAAAGGCCCCACCTTTCAAATACTATAATTGGATTTCCCACCCTCTTAACACTGTTACAATGGGGGTCAAGTTTCCAACACATGAAATTTTGGGGGACACGTTTATCCCATAGCAGCCTGTCATCAAATCGTTTTCAGAGTTGTACTTTTGGTGTTCTGCCTACATATAGAGATATTTGGTTTTTTCTTACTAGCTCATATTTTGGATTAAGCTCTAATAATTCTCAATTAATTAGCTTCAACTTATAGTCAGTGAAGTAGGCATATGTCATCAGTAAAGAGCCTCCAAGTGCAGGTAGAAGAAGTTTTCAATAATTCAATCCAATTATTTTACTTGTTAAGAGACCCTCTTTTTCCTTGGGATGAAATTCAATCACATTTTCATGGCTTCCTTCCTCACCCTCTTACCTTGTCATTTGCTTCCCAATGGGCTAAGCTTTTCTTCTAGCTCTTCAAACATGTTACATCCTTTTTTCTGCTGTGGTATGCAGAATACTGGCACCACCAATGATGTGTGTGTCTTAATCCTCAGAACCCATAAATCTGGTAAGTTACATGGAAAGGGGGAATTAAGGTTGCTAATCAGTTGACCTTGAAATGGGGAGATTATCCAGGCGGGCCTGATGTAATCACAATACTTCTCACAGGTGGAAGAGGGATACAGGAAGTCGGAGTTAGAGAGAGGTTTGCGGATGCCAGGCTGATGGCTGTAAAGATCAAAGAAGGAACCACAAATCAAGGAAAGCAGGCAGGCTCTGGAAGTTGAAAAAGGCAAAGAAATAGATTCTCCCTGAGAATCTCCAGAAGAAATGCAGCTCTGCTGACACCTTGATTTTAGCCCAGTGAGATGTATTTTGGGACTTCTGACCTCCAGAACTGTAAGATAAGAATTCTTTTCTTATTTTAAGCCACAAAGTGTGTGGTAATTTGTTATAGCAGCAGTAAGAAACTATTACATTTGTTTAGAACATTCTTTCCTTCCCCATACTCCCACCATAAACCCTTATCACCCCTGACATCACTCCCTTTCTGAAGCATTGTATGACCATTCATGCTAGGTTCCCTGCTTCTGTGTTTCCATGACACCCTGTATTCCCAGTATTGGTTTTCCATAATTCTAATGGCCGTTGTATAATTAGAATTACACTTGTACTTGTCTATCTGTATCCACAATTTCCCTAAGGGTTTGTTTACTGTTGAATATGCACTACACAGCAGAATGCCTGATACATAATGGTCTTTCAATGATTATTTTTTGAATGAATAAATCATGTAATCAATGAATCAATCAATAAAGAGATGCATACTTTCTGTGGAATTCAAATAGACTAGCTTTCTTATTGTGGGTGAAATTCAATTTACTAGTAGGTTGCATTCAAAAGTAATGTCAATGGTGATCACGTGCTTAAATTAATCTAGGAGTCTTCAAATTGCAATACAGATTACATACAGCATATGTGAAATAACAGCAGTGGGCTGTCATATAAAATGTCAGAAAACAAAGCATAAATAAATTATATTTTCCTTAAATACTGATGCCAAAGAGTATATAGTGCCCTCTGTCACCAGAGCGCCCCTTTGTCCCTATTGTCTCAGTGGTCATCCTCAATGGCCAACACCACTTCCAACCCTTTGTATTTCCAGCAACCTTGCCTAGATGACATGGCATCATATCTACTGTCCCCATGACCTTAACTGTGATGGCTCTGAAATCTTTTACTGGGTCAAATAGAACATTTCTTTCACCAAGTGGCCCCTTGAAAAGAGACAGCACATAAAACCCTTTCCCAAGTGATACCATGAAGAAGCATCAGGATGCCAAGCAAGCAGTCAGAATATGAAAAGCATGACCAGAGTAGACTGCCCAAGATGAGGACCCTCAAGAAACAGGCCAGTAAATTAAGGTTAGGACCTGCATCCAATTGGAAAAGGTAGAACAGAGCCTCAGAGAATGGAGAGAGGGAGAAAAAAAAGTTCCTCTGCCTTTAGGTGGTTTCTCGACTACACACTCCAATACAGTATCCATTATCTACACCTGCCTATATAAATTTAAAATTTAATTAAGATTAAAACCCCAGTTCCTTAGTGCTACTGGCACTAGCCAGATTTAAAGTGTTCAGTAGCCACATATGGCTAATGGCTACCATATTGAACAGCACAGATACAAACATTCCCACCATTGCAGAAAGTTCCATTGGGTAACACCATAATAGATTTGGTACATGCTTTTGGGGTCACCTAGTTATTGAAGATAACTGCTATCAATTGAAGAGGGGAGATTTAATGCTTGCAATGCTCCTACCAACAATAGGTACAATTAATTTTAAGGCCTTAGGGTAACTGGAACAACTTTATTGCTTAGGATGTAGGTAGATTCATATTTGTAAAGTGCCCAAATCAAAACATCCCACAATACTTAATAGATTTAAAGCAGTCTTTCTTCTCACATTCAACATATACTGCCATGGCATACATTCCAATCCAAGGTAAGAACAGCAATAAGGGAGTCTCAGTGAACACCATCAAATTAATGAACAATTAATGATGCTTCATTGAGATCTTTCCTTTTAAGATCAGGAACAAGACAAGAATGCTATGTATACAGAAAATCCAAAAGAATCTATAGAAAAACTTAGTGAATTCATAACGGAAGTTTAATAAGTTAGATGGATACAAGGTTAGCATATGAATATGGAATATATTTCTATTTGTCAGTGTATTAGTCCATTTTCCATTGCTTGTAACAGACTACCTGAAATTGGGTAATTTATAAATAAATGAAATGTATTTCTTACAGTTCTGGAGGCTGGGAAGTCCATAGTCCAGGAGCCATACATGGTGAGGGCTTTCTTGCTGGGGCCTTTCCACAGCAATGCAGGGTGTCACATGGACAGCGAAGGCATGAGCAAGAGAGGGCTAACCTGCTCACTTGCCCTCTTCATAAAGCCATCAGAACCATGCCCATTACTCCATGAATGGATCATTCCATTCCTTCACAAGGGCTCAGTCCTCAAGACCTAATCACCTCATAAAAATCTCACTTTTTAAATACCATAATTGGATTTCCTATGGCGCTGCCGCTTCCCCCGCTGCTGCGGCTGCCGCCATTACCGCTGGGGGCGTGGCTGTCCAGACCCGCTGTCAGTCTTCTGTCTCCAGGTGAGCTGCGCTAGGCCCCGCCCTGTCGCGTCTGCGCAGTGTGGCCGTGGGCGCCTGGGAGGCTCCGCAGCGGCAGTTCCAAGTTAGTTGGTGTCTGTGAGCAGCAGCGGCAGTTGCAGTTCGTTGGTGTTGGTGAGTGCAGGGTGAAGACCTGGGGGCAGGAGGTGGCGGAAGCGACGACGACGAGGACAACGACGACGGAGCCGACGCAGGGAGGCGCTGTCTCGCTGGTGCCGGGCAGGCGGGAGGTGAGGGATGGACGGCGGAGTCCTCGGGGGTCTGCGGACGGCGGCCTCTGTGGCCATCAGGCCACCTTGCACTGCATCTGGCCAGTGCTCTGCACCATGCAGGACATCCACAGGCCCTCCCACACCACCTGGGTCACCACGATGTTGCTGATGAAGGCAGTCACTTTCCACATGGGCAGGGTGTGGGACACCATGGCATTCACCCAGGGCAGCAGCATCAGGATGATTGCCAGGATTTGCAGACCAGCAGAGGCCATGGTGAAATTGAAAGAGCTGCGAGGGAGACCAGAGAAATACTTAGGCTGAGTGTCCACTGGTACTATTTTTCATAGTACCTGTAGTGACCAATTCAGAACAAAATAACAGTATGTAGAATATCAGTAACTTAATTTTGGAATATCTGAAGCAGTGTTGCTTAAAGGTGGCATCTTTGTGATACTAGTTCTAAGAGATGATACAAGAAAAAAAATGGCCCCTTGGTCAAATAAATTTGGGGAACAATGCTATATCCTTTTCTTGTCCCCTTAGGGTCACAATTCACATTACTATAGTGGAGGATTTTGTCACAGAATGCTTTCTGTTTTGTTTTTGGTGTGATCTCTATGAATACCCATGAAATCCAGGAAACTGGATGTTCCCCGGAACAGCCATTGTGAACTATTCGGCCCCCAACCGTCCGTGCCGCGGCGCGGGCCGTGATGGGCGCTGTTAGGCCGGGGATCGCGGCGGGCGGCGGGGTCTCAGGTGATCGCGGAGGCGCGAGCCCGGCGGCGCGTTGTCCGGCGGGCGGTGCTTGGTCATCGCCCCCTGCGGGCCGCGCCGCGGCGGGTCCAGGGTAGGTCGGCCCGGCCTGGGGCGGGAATGCGCTGCGGTGTTTGCTGGCCCCCAACCGTCCCTGCGTCGCGGGCCGCTGCTCACTGGTCCTGGTTTCCCTACTCTCCGCGCGGGTATTGTTCCGAGGTTGGCGTTCCGGGCCTGGGGCGCGCACGGCCTCCTCTGTCCGCCGGCCCCACCCGTGCCTGCCGTCCTCGCCCCCGGTCCTGGTTTCCTCTGCTGTCCCCGCGCGTTTTGTTCGGAGGCGGGCAGGGGTCGGCGCAGCCAGGCTCGGGTCAAGTTAGCTCCGTTGTTTAGAGTCAGGCCTTGTGACACCAAAAGGGCCAGTAGAGTTGGCCCTCCATACCTGCGGGTCCTGTATCCGCAGTATGGATACCGCCAACTGCAGGCCAGAAATATTAATAAGTAAATAAAAATTAATACAAATAAAACAGCCCGTATATATCGTATAACAACCCTTTACACAACATTTAGGTTGTATTAGGTGTTATAGGTAATGTGGAAATGATTTATGTAGAAATGATTTAAAGTATGTAAATATCATTTGATATAAGGGATTTTGAATATCCACGGAGTGGGACGGGAACCAATCCCTTGAGGATACCGAGGAAGAAAGGTATATTACCTCGGTCACTTCTTGAGGCTTAATTTAACATTTTTTTTTAAAAGATTTTTGTTGACTTTAGAATTTTACTGGTACTATTTTCGGTTTTGTTTTGTAAAACATGCTTTATTTAGTAAAAACTTGTGAGTGTGGGTGGGGCTTGCAGGGTTGGAGGTGGGGGGCAGCAGTCTACAGCACAGCCTGGACCTGACAACAGGATGGAGGAGGCAGAGGTTAGAAGACTGGGAGGTGGGCAGTTCTTTGCTAACACATCACTTGCTCTTCCAGAGGTGAGAAGAGAGGCTCAGGAGCCCCTGGGGGGTTCCAAACTGACCAGGAAAGGACAGCTGTCCCTGCAAGTCCAGGGAAGCCCAGCGCCCAGCAGCTGCAGGAACTCCTGGGGACAGGCCATCTTGCTGTCAGAACAACAAGCCTTCACACCAGTTCCACAGCTCCAGGTTGAGTTCCAAGATGGAAAGAAAGATTCAGACACTCAAAGCACCATCTCTTTGGCTACATCATCCAAAGGTGAGAAATGCCAACAGCAGAGCCCAGGTGAGAATCTGGTTCAGTTATCAAATGGGTTTTTAAAATACCCATCAGAAATAAGAAGAACAGAAAGAAAAGATAGAAACCAACCCCAAAGTGGTCACACATCACCATCTGTTGATGGCTCCAGCTCAGGGGTGAGGGCTCCATTGTCAGTAGGACCCCCACTTCCTCACTGGCATCAGACGTAATTTTGATGGGGTACCCGGAGAGGTAGTATGCGGGACAGATATTGAGTAGCCAGCCACGTAATTGCTGGGGCCTTGGGAACGTCCAGAAGGACAAATGCAGCACAGTAGCCCCCACCCCAGCAACAAAAGGCATAAGGCCACCCAGCCCAGGTAGAGGGAGGCCCCCAGCTCCGGCTTTTGGGCATTGGCCACCAGGGGGTTGTTGAAGTCCTGGATGATGGTATTGGCAGTTCAGCAGACAGGGATCAGGGTCAGGACCCCTGAGATGACGAAGATGATCCCAGAGGTGAGAACCAGGTGGGACTTGGAATCCTTGTCCTCCACACAGGTGGTACACTTGGCTCCAGCAAGGTAGACCAGCAGGCCAATCAGGGCCACAAGGAGAGTGATGACACAAAAGGCGGTGCAGCCTGCAGGCCCTGGGGCAAGGCCACCTTGCACTGCATCTGGCCAGTGCTCTGCACCATGCAGGACATCCACAGGCCCTCCCACACCACCTGGGTCACCACGATGTTGCTGATGAAGGCAGTCACTTTCCACATGGGCAGGGTGTGGGACACCATGGCATTCACCCAGGGCAGCAGCATCAGGATGATTGCCAGGATTTGCAGACCAGCAGAGGCCATGGTGAAATTGAAAGAGCTGCGAGGGAGACCAGAGAAATACTTAGGCTGAGTGTCCACTGGTACTATTTTTCATAGTACCTGTAGTGACCAATTCAGAACAAAATAACAGTATGTAGAATATCAGTAACTTAATTTTGGAATATCTGAAGCAGTGTTGCTTAAAGGTGGCATCTTTGTGATACTAGTTCTAAGAGATGATACAAGAAAAAAAATGGCCCCTTGGTCAAATAAATTTGGGGAACAATGCTATATCCTTTTCTTGTCCCCTTAGGGTCACAATTCACATTACTATAGTGGAGGATTTTGTCACAGAATGCTTTCTGTTTTGTTTTTGGTGTGATCTCTATGAATACCCATGAAATCCAGGAAACTGGATGTTCCCCGGAACAGCCATTGTGAACTATTGGTCATTGGTGTCCTTATAGGGTGTCTTATCTTAGATAATGGTGCCTCTCCTTTGGGAACTGAGAGGTCCAGATGTTGATGTGGTTTGTGTGTGTCTGTGCGTTTTGTGGGTAGTACTCAATTTGGTTCTTACTGTACTGATAAGGTATGTGAGTTATTAAGTTGAAGTCTTATAGAAGAAATTTAATTCAAGTGTTTTCAATTCCCAATGACTTTACCTGATTGCACATATAGTTTTACAAATTTACTGGCTGCACTCCTTAATTGTTAGGACTTTTCCCCTAGAATGTTAGAAATACATGGGACAAAAGGTTACTACTGTTTCTGAAGAGCTAATCATGTGGATTGTTTAGAAGTTGAAAGTAATACTTTTGGGCACTTCTTTTGGGTTAGCTGTTAGCAGAATCTTAATTTCCTGAGAGAGAGCATTTAAATGTAAATGCTTCTTTATATTTGTTGGATGCTTAATTAACTGTGTTTTCTTTTCCTTTTCCTTAGATGAAAAGAAATTAGAAGAAGAGAATAAACGATTTTGCCCAAGCATTATGTTCAAATTGAAAGACATGGTACAACGGGGACTGTGGAGTTAGACATGGAGTCAGCATGGCCTTTCAAGTAGGTACAATTTGGGTGAGTGAGTGAATGAGTGAGTGTGTGTGTGTGTGTGTGTGTGTGTGTGTGTGTGTGTGTGTTCCCCTCTCATGCAGCTTTCGGTATTCTTCCTTGGCGTTCTGTGTGGTTTTGACTGTTTGACTCATGTAAGTGAGGCTGATCTGAGCTTTCATATACAAACTTCTGTGTGGACAGATTTTCAGTTTTCGTTCGTATGTACCCAGCGGTAGGATTGCTGGGCCACATAGTAAGTTTCCATTTCACATTTTGAAAAACTACCGACCTGGTTTGCTGGCAGTCTGTCGCATTTTACAGTCTGTCCCTCAATATATGAGGGTTGTGATATCTCCATAGCCTTGTGAACACTTTGTCTTGACTGTCTTTTTGATTTACAGCCCTTCTAAAGGGAGCAACGTATTATCTCACTGCGGTATTGATAGACATTTCCTAATGGGTGACGATGAATATCTCTTTTGGTGCTTATTGGGCTTTCCTATCTGTCACTTAGAGAAATGCTTATTTGAATCATCTGAGCAGGTCTGTGGTTTGTTTGTTACGGCGGCTGGCCTCTGTGGGGATCCTGACCCTTGCTCTTGGTATTAAGACACCACACTCTAACCAACAGAGCTAACTGTCCCTGTTGCTGGATATTTGGTTTTCTATTTCTTACTTTTAAATATGATGCTGATGTTTCATTTTCTTATGATACAATTCCAGAAATGGAATTCCTGGGCAGTTGTTTCTAAGCTGCATATCTAACATACACAACCCCCTCACCCCCCACTATGAATTGTAGAACATCTAGTAATGTGGATCCTGTGCTTTTTAAAAGAGTATTTAATTAATAAGTTTTGAGCCTCACAGCATGCTACAGCACTGGATTTATAAGAGCAATAGTTTTTCTTGAACTTATTCAAAGGAGTTGTAGTTATTTGAAATACCTGAGGACCTCATTATAGTATAGTTTTACTTGTAGCCCAGCACAGTGGTTCTCTTGTGAATTAATAATGCATTAATAATTAATTTTAAATGTTAATCTTTTAGTGTACTGGTATGTAATGAATAAATATTCAGCAAACATTTACTGAATCCTGACTGTTTTAATCAACTTCTTACTATACACCAAGACTATCAAGATGAACAAAACTCAGTCATTTTTCTTGAAAAACTCAGTCTAGTGGAGGAGATAGTTATGTAAACAATTCGTTATAAAACATCATGGTAAGTTGTATTATATTATACTATGTCCTTGGAAAAATAATTGTCTCCCTCCCCACTGCCTGTCCTAGGCCGAGATTAGGGAGAAGAATGGTGCTTTGTCAGTATGCTTCGTTAGGACCTTTCAAGGGTCGGATCAATTCACGATCTCTGCTGAAGGTCTGTATGAGCATCTGTCTGGTGTGTGCATGCATGTGTGTGTGTGTGTGTGCACGTAGACATATATATGTAAACTCAAAATAGGAGATGTCATAGAAGAGGAGGGGAGCAAGAGAGAGAAAGAGACTGAGTCACACAATATAGTGGCTAGTGGATTGTCACAAACTAAATATTCAGTATTCAGTTTTGTGTTTTTAGGGTTTGTGATGTAAAGTTTCTCTGTCTCCCTAAACCATGACTGAAGTGCACAGAAGACCTGAGTGAATGGGGCTGTTTATTTGTTAGGTTTTTGTATCTGTTATCTATTGTTGTATAAACAACACATACTTCTTATCTCACATTTCTTTAGCTCAGGAATCTGAACATTGCTTAGCTGGGTCCTCTGTGTCACCTGCAGTCACAAGGCTGATGTCAAGGTGTCAGCCAGGGCTGGGGTCTCATTGGAAGACTTGTGTGGGAAGGATCTGCTTCTCAGTTCACTTATGTGGATTGTGGCAGGATTCAGTTCCTTAACGTCTGTTAAAGTGAGGGTTTCAGTTCTTTGCTGGCTGCTGACCAGAGACCACCCTCAGTTTCTTGCCATCAGTAAGAAAGAGTCTGCTAGCAGACAAAAGTAACAATCTTTTGTAATCCAATCATGAAAGTGACATCCCTCAATGTTGCCAAATTCCATTGGTTAGAAGCATGGAAAGGGGATTGTACAAGACTAGGAATACCAGGAGGGTGATTGTCAAGGGCCATCTTAGAGGTAGTCAATCACAGCTTTCAATGGAAGTCAGCATAAGGAGTTGAGGTCCATGTTTATGGAAGTAAGGAATAGCCACAAGACACAGAGCAGAGAACAAGAACTCAGTGAAGGCAGAAAGACAGAGGTAACAATATATAAAAGGGTGAAGCACCCCTCTCCCCTTATCCTCTAGGAATTTCAGAAATCTTGGATGGGCATTGAGTTTTCCACAGGATGTGGAACTGTGGTGCGAGCCAGTGGTAATTACAGCATAAAGGGTAGTGTGATTCCAGTTGCCATCTGGGCTGTAACACTAATAGAGCTGTGAAGAAAGTGCCAAGGGCATCGCACAGGTAGAATCTATTAGTTGCCTGGAGAAGCTGGGAAGACTTCACTAGGGAGGTGACATCGACTGTGTCTTCATGCATGATTAGAGTCTGCTATGTGAAGAAGAAGGAAAGTACATTCCAGAGCAAAGGAAATTTCCATGGTTCAATGATTTTGGCAAAGTGAGAGAAATGTGATTAGGCTTGAATGTGTGAAACTTGGGAGATAATTTTAGCAAATGAGCTGAAGAAGCATTTGGGGACATGCCATTTCTAAAAATTTCTTATTTCTCAAAATTCTTGCATGTATTGATGGGCCGATTGATATAACCAGATTTTTGCACAAGACCCTTCTGGCTGCCGTGAGGTGGGTAGTCAGAGGGAGTGGTGGTGAGGAGGAACCACTCTAGGAGGTGATTATAGTAATTTGGGTGAGGGATGCCATAAAAATATCAAACTTCAGTAACCCTCAGTTGCTGTGTGCCTTAACAACTCTTTGTCACACTGCCCAGTTTCTATCTCCTTCCTCCTTTGTAGTCAAAGTTAGAATTTCAGAGGTTAGAGTTCCTCTGAAGAAAGTTATCTGTGTTGGCAATAACTTCTTAATTGTCTTCTTATCTTGTAATCAGCAGGGAAATCACCTTCCTTCCTAGCCTTCAAAGCTGTTTTAAGGATTAATTAATAATTCTGAAGGCCTCCAGAAGCTTAAAAGCCTTACCTAGGCTATGAGTGTTCTGTAATCGTCACAGTGATAATCAGAGAGCAGCAGGACTCAGAGGGGTATGAAAATCCATGCGTGTTTCTCGTTGCCTGTGGGCCAGGTGGGCTGCTGCATCTCTGTAAGTCAGTGAGTCAGGCCAAGGAGAGGCCCTGCTGCTAAGATGGAAAAGAATCGATGCCTACAACTGAGAAATACAAGCTGAATAAAGCTTGTTTAAAAGAAGTCAATTTTAAGATATGACACCAAAGCAGAAGAAACCAAAGAAAAAATGAATATTTTGGGCTTCTTCGAAATTTAAAAGTTTTGTGCTTTAAAAGACGCTATCAAGAAAGTGAGAAGACAACCCACAGAATGGGAGAAAATATTTGCAAAATGTATCTAATAAGGGACTTGAAACTAGGATATACAAAGAACTCTTCCAACTCAGTGATAAAAGGACAGATAACACATTTCAAAAACAGGCAAAGGATATGAACAGATACTTCTTCAAGGAAGATATTCCAGTGGCCAATAGTTACCTGAAGAGATGCTTAATATTATTAGTCATCAGGGAAATGCAAATCAAAACTACAATGAGATACCACTTTATACCTTCTAGAACAGCTATCATAAAAAAGACAGTTTTTGAAAAGAATGTGGAGAAATTGGAATCCTCATACTCTACAATGGTGTATATATATATTTTTTTTTTATTGGTTATGAATATTCATGGGTTACAAACCAAATTGTCACTACTCGTGCCTAAGATATGATGGCCAGATCCATACTGCCAGCATGTCCATTACCGCAAATTGTGATTATACCCCATGTCCCCCCACCCAATTAATCCCTCAATTATCTGCGACCTCCCTCCCCATCCCCCTTTCCCCACTGTACTTTGTATCCCTAGGAATGTTCTCTCCCTCTGCAAGTCCAATGCACCCCATTGTCTTTCTTTCCTTTCTTAAAAGGTTAAATACAAAGTTAGCTTATGACCCAGCAGTTCCACTACTAGGTACGTACACAAGAGAAACTAAAGCATATGTCCACACAAAAACCTATATAAAAATGTTTACTGTAGCATTATTCATAATAGACAAAAAATGGAAACAGCCCAAATGGCCATCAACTGATGAATGGATAAATAAAACACGATCTGAAGAAAAAACAAAGTTTCTCTCTAGTCTCACATAATTATTCAACACAATGCTTCTAACACAAATATGCTAAAATTCTCCAGTGAACAGAAACTGGATGTTCTATAGTTTAACTCAGTGCTGATACTTTCTATCTGAAGGTAGTGTCAGATCCCACAGGTTGAGGGTTTCGTCCCACAAGACTGTCCTCTCACCCCCACTTCAGATGCCAGTCACAAGTAGTAGGTTGTTACCTGTACTGCTAGCCAACCAATCAGGGGTTCCCATAATCAACTCCTCAGGTTTGATTTATTTGCTAGAGAGGCTGACAGAATTCAGGGAAACACTTATTTACATTTACTGGTTAATTATAATGAACATGGAAAAGGATACAGATGAACAGCCAGATGGAGAGGGGCATGGAGCTTCCCTGACCTCTGCACGCAGGCCACCCTTAGGAACCTCCATATGTTCAGCAATCCAGAAGCTCTCTGAACTCTGTCCTTTTTTGGTTTTTGTGGAGGCTTTGTTACGTATGCATGATTGATTAAATCATTGGTCATTGGTGATCAACTTAACTTTCAGCCCCTGTCCCCTCCCCAGAGGTCATGCCTTGGTCTTTCTGGTGACCAGCCCCCAGCCTGAAGCTATCTAGGCTTCCCCGCAGCCATCAATCAACTTATTAGCATACAAAAGACACTCTTATCACCCAGGAGATTCCAAGGGTTTTAGGAGCTGTGTGCCAGCAACTAGGGGCAGGAACCAAGTATATATTTCTTATTATATCGCAATACCAATATGGTATATTCAAACATTGGAATGTTGTTTGGCAATGAAATGAATGAAATACTGATACATGCTATAATATGGGCGAACCTAGAAAACATTACGCTAATAGATCTGCAACATAACCAGCGCCACTTTAGACAAGCCCAAGTACAAAATGGTGCTGCCCACCCCCTCCCTTCTTCCCTTTACAAGAAGCCTCCTGACTTAAACAGAAACCCCTTTTGCTTCTGCCAAGGACGCAGTTCTCCACCCCATCCACATTAGCATAATGACCTTCCTTGATGGTATCAGCCAGCTCTTGGTGCACTATATAAGCTCTACCACCCCTGCACCTCATGCTGTCCCCCATTTTCAGGACAGCCCTGCGCTGTTCCCCACTTTGAGTGTAGCCTGGCAGATTCTTTTCCTTTAATAAAGCAACAGTACTGGCATCTCGGCTCACTTTCTTTCATATGCTAAGTGAAAGAAGCCAGTCGTACAAAAAGCACATATTGTATGTTTCTATCTAAATGAAAAGTCCAAAAATAAATAAGTAAATGAAAAGTTCAGTATAGGCAAATCTATAGAGTCATAAGTAGATTAGTGGTTGCCTAGGATGGGGGGGGGATGGTGGGACTGGGGAGTGACTGCTACAGGGATCAGGGTTGTTTTAGTCAGCTCAAGCTGCTGTATGCAATAACCATAGATAGGTGGCTTAGCAACGAAATTTACTTCTCACAGTTCTGGAGGCTGGAAGTCCGAGATGGGATGCCAGCATGGTTGCGTATTTGGTGACCTGTCTTCAGCTGTCTTCTCATTGTAACCTCACATCCTCACATGGCAGAGAACAGAGAGAGGAAGCAAACTCTCCTGTCTCTTTTTACAAGGGCCGCAATCCCTTCATGAGGACAGCCCTCATGCCCTAATGACCTCCCAAGGGCTCCACCTACAAGTACCATCTCACTGGGGATTAGGGTCTCACCATATGAATTTTGTGGGGGCCACAAGCATGTGGTCCATAGCAAGGGTTTCTCTTTGGGGTAATGAAAGTATTCTAAAATTGACTATGGTGATGGTCGCACAACTCTGTGAATATACTAAAACCATTGAATTGTATACCTGACACGGGCGAATTGAATGGTATATGAATTATATATCAATAAAGCTGCTCCAGTAAAAATAAAAAAAATTTCCATAGCAGTTACCTACCTTTACATTAGATCATTCTAGGTGTTTTTCGTGTCTTTGTTTGTGTGTGTTTTTTAGACAAATTGGATGTGTCTGCCTTTTTCTTTCTTCACTCTATCAGACCTGGCCCCATTTGCTTGTTAAAAAAGCAGTAAGCATTAGTGGAATGTTAATGGTCTGAGCTACATTAATTTCCCATCTGGCTATAACTCTCCAGGAAGTCTCTTTTTATTTGATTGTGACTGATTAGAGGTTTTGTTCATGTTCCATTTGTGTTGATTGGGCTCATTTAGAGTAAGTCTAGTTTATGAAATGCCTTCCTCCCATCATCTGGCTTTCCAAAGAGCCCTCCTTTAGAGGCTGAGTTTTCTTCATAAACAGCAAGTGATAACATTGCAGGATGGAGGGCCAAGTGAGTGTTGGAACTAGGCATGCGAGAGCCCCGAAACATTCTTTCCTGGTCTCTAAATGACAGGCAGCAGGCTCAGGCTCAGGACAGTGTATTTTGGAAAGTCATTTGCCTGGTACAGCTGTGATAAGGTATTCACAGGGAACCTGTGGCCTTCACCCAACTTGCTGTGTCCCGGAGCAGTGCCAGGTCAGCCAAGATACTTACACACATCACAGGCAGTTTCATGCCAGGGCTCTGTGGGCCAAATTAAGATAGTTGGGTGCCCCACCTCTGTGCTGTGGCCTGGTTGTTTCGGATGCAGCTGCCTTGGACACAAGTGGACACATTTGGCGATGCAGCTGCCTTGGACACAAGTGGACACATTTGGCGCTCACTAAGAACTCCTGACCTTAGGTTAATGATGGTCATTTGCCAAACCAACATGGTCATAATGTGAGTCCTCTAAAAGGAATAAAATGATTCTTTTTATCATTCATGCTCTAAAGTGGGAACTTAGCACATCACCTGGGCACTGTGTAAGCCTTGCCTTTATGGATGTAAGCTTCATCCTTCAGAACACAGCTTGTCTTTCTTTCCATAGATTTGAATATTAGAAGGAGATAGAATCTAGGGCTGTGGCTGGTGACCTACTTTTTTCTTATGGTGAAGAGGGTCAGGGAGAGAGAGGGAGAAAGAGAAAAGAGGGAGGGGAACAGAAGAAAGGAGGGGGAGCCACAGAAAAGGAACCATTATAATGAATGAAAAGGAGTTAAGGGATTTGAGAAAAGAATAAGGAGGAAAAAAAAGGAGAAACGAGGTTGTAAAAAGAGGAAAAGTGAATGCAATTGGAGGGGAGAGTAGTATCAACCTGTGGACAGAACAGGTCATGGTGGATAAAGGGGTGGGGAGTGCTGGAAAATATGAAAAGCTACTTCTTATGAATTCTTCCTTCTTTATGTTCTAGAAATTGCATTTCATTGTTGCTGGCCTTAAACCTCCCTGACTTTTCTTCAAAACCTGGCTCATGCCCTCCTTGTGCACCCCATGCAGTCACCTCAGAGTGTTTCATTGCTTTCCTGGTTCTTCTGCCTCCATCGGTTCCCTCCTTTCCTTTACCCTCCCCAAGCACTTGGTCCCTAAAATGGTAGTAGTTTAGATCTAGAAGCAGCCTAAGAGAAGGGTTAAGATTTGGCTCCTTTACATGACAGCTGAGGAAAAAGACATCCAGCAAAATGAAGTGACTTGCCCAAGGTCCTATAGCCAGTGAGTCACAAGGCTGGACTAGAAGGCAGAGCTTCTGCCCCATGGGTGCAGGTCAGGTCCCGATGGGCCCACTTCTTTCTGCAGAGAGCTATGTGCCCGCTGCTCATGTTTGGATAAATCTGGCAAAGAAGAGGAGGGAGAGAAGGTAGCTGGTTTCCATCATGGTGGGGAGATGTGTTTTGGGTACTTCTGGTTCTCTCCTTTTAGCGTTGTGACTGGAGTGGATTACAGTGGGTTTCCACTTGCATAGATTCTCACCCTTTCTAACCTGGGTCCTGCTCTACTGCTTGCTCATGGCCCTCCTGGATCTAACACAGGCTGTCTGGAGTCGTGGTGGGTGGAGGTGGGGCAAGAGTGTTGACACAGAAGTTTCCGATGGCGGTGGGCAGTGAGATGGGATCTCACTTTACCCTACTGATTCTCGGCTAGGGCGATTTTGCCTCCCTGGGTACTTTTAGCAATGTCTGGAGACATTTTTGATTGTCATGCCTACGGGGTGTTACTGGCATCTAGTGGATAGAGACCAGGAATGTTGGTAACACATCCTCCAAAGCACAGACAGCCTCCCATTGCAGAGTCTTCAGGCCCACAATGTCAGTAGTGCTGGGGTTAAGAAACCCTGATTTCCCCTAATCTCTTCTTAACAGCAGTTCAACACCCACAGCCCAGGACAGTCAGAGACCCTTTTTCCTAAATGGGTAGTAGCACCTGGGGACGGTTTAGTCCAGATACCTGGGGCTCAGGCAAGCTGTCTGAGATGATAACCCAGAATTTCTGGGTTAATTAACTTAATTTAAAAAGCCAAGGTATGATGAAAAGCAGGCAGAATTCTCCTCTCCTTTTCATGTGTACAGCCCAGCAGGCTTATCTTACCTGTTCTCATAAGAGGCCTCTGCCTGGGGTGACATCTTTAAAAGGCAGAAATAAGGACTCTCTTAGATGTCGGCCTCCAGTGGTCAAAGTGTTGCACTGAACAGATGTAACTTTGTGGGTCGTGGTGGACAATTAAACGAGAAAGGAAGTAGTGTTGGATTGAAGGGTGAAAGACAGATTTTTAAAAGGGCAAAATTGATTGTGCTGTTTGCACTAGTCAAGTTGGAACTAGCCACAGCTGTAGGGAAGGAATTATGGAGAAGATTATCATCTTAGTGATTGTTCTGTAAAATTGCTCTAGGCCAAAGGCGTTTGCTTTAACATTTTCATCATTTAACCCCTTTTTACCTTACTGAGCTACAGAGTGCACTTGCATTTCTAACACAGTGTCTTTCTCCAGGAAGGGGTTAATGGTGATGTTTCTGTCTGTGCTCACATCTGAGAAAATGGGTGCTCTGTGTTCTGGGATGTTCTAGCTTCTCCTGAGTGGACAATCTGTATGATTAAAAAATATTGTTATATAATCAGAGTTTCCAGGTAAAATAGTTGCCATCTCTTTCTTGATAACTCACTTCTCTTTCTATTTTATTCAAAAAGCCAACTCAAGTTGATCTGATATATGACTCGAATTTTTTTCCTCTATTATAATAAAAACTGTTACTAAAGAAAGTTTCCCATCCTTTCGCGCTGATTCTGTTACTCTAAAGATCAAGACTTGTTGAATTCTAATCTGCCTACATTCTAGTTTATGTATCAGAACTTTTTAGCCCTTCTATTTCAATCTGTTCCAAAAAAAAATCCTTTCAACTGTTCGGTACCTGTTTTTTTCCTTTTCAATGAATCTGCAAATGTTTAATGAATCCCTGCTAGCTGCAAGTCACTGTATTTAGAGCTGTGGGTGTACAGCTATGCATAAGGCACCATCTTAAATCCCTGGGAACCCCAGGACTGGGAATTCCAGTGTGTGGTCTCAGAGGAGAGAGAGGGAGGTTACTTGTAAGTCTGTGAGACTGTACTACAGATCCTCTTTCCCAATCATTATATTTTTTAAAATTTGCAGTAAAATACATGTAACATAAAATTTACCATTTTCAATGGCATTCAGTGTATCTACAACCATTACCACCTTCCATCTCTAGAACTTTCTTACCATCCCAAACTGAAACTCTGTGCCTCTTAAACAATATACCTCCATTTCCTCCTCTTCCCAGGCCCTGGTACCCACTATTCTACTTTCTGTCTTCATGAATTTGACTACTCTAGGTACCTTACAAAAGAGTGGAGTCAGATAATATCTGTCCTTTCATGTCTGTATTATTTTACTTAGCATAATATCCTTAAAGTTCTCAGTGTTCATAAGGTCCATCCATGTTGTAGCAGGTGACAGGATTTCCTTCCTTTTTAAGGATAATATTCTATGTATATACCATATTTTCTTTATCCATTCATCTGTCAATGGATATTTGGGTTGTTTCCACCTTTTGGCTATTGTGAATAATACCGCTGTAAACACTGGAATATTCTCAATCCTTATCTTTATAGCATATTAAAAACCTCATGTGCTTTGTGAGAAAAAGTTGGCAGATGATACCTCTCCATATCCATACGTGTGTACATATGTTTATATATTTATCTAGTTCTATGCGCTGGGAATAGTACATGGTGGCAAATGAATTTTCTGGCCTGAAATCCTGAGCCATCACAATGTCATTTCATACCCTTGCTTTGCATCCTCCTTTCTCTCCACCCAATCTCTCCCCTTTCCCTCCATCTCTTCCCCATGTGTTCTTTCTCTTAATTCAGTACAATTTGGCGAACCTTTATTACTGATAACTTTTTGGGTGCAAGGTGCTCTGGGAATTTTAAAGAACAATAAAACTGCCTTTGGGTTGTTTATGGTCTTTTATCGGAGGCTAGACCTGTGACACCAGTCAAGGGAGCCAGGCTGTGCACCTGCTGTGGTGGCCAGGAACTGGAAGGGATGCAAAGATGGCTAGAGAAAATGACCCAAGCAAAGAATGTGGGATGGAAAATGTTGGGAATATCTCATTTTAAGTTGATTTCATTCGTATGTGGTCTCTAAATGTTATTACGATGTGCTTGATAAGTCCGCTGCCTAGGAGCAATGTGATTCCTTTTCTAAATTCTGTATGGTAGATTTTGTATAAGAATTTTCTCTTTAATGATTTGTTTTTGAAAAAAGTACACTTTTGTTTGATGTAATCTTAGATATTCTTTATGGTTCAAAGAGAAAAGTGAGTTAATTTTATATCAGTACTTTATTTTGATTTTTTCCATGTAATTCTATTTTTTTTCATTAACTAAATGTGATTAAATCAAATGTTTGCAAAGCCTGGAAAGGGAGGAGCCTTCTCAATTTAACAGTTGAGTATTTGAAGGATGGATGTTGCTCAATTTAACAGTTTAATATTTGAAAAATGGGTAAGTTTTTATTGATTTATTTAACAAAGGAAACAAGTGAATTCTAGATATCTTTCCAGAAATATATTAAAAAACCTGTGTGTTGTGTATGTATATGAATACATATGTGTATATATATATGTGTGTATACACGCACATACACACACACACTTTTAAGTGTGATGGTAAAAAAATTAACAACGAGGTTCGTTCTCTCGCTACCGTTTGCTGGCTTTCGGGTTTTCAGGCTACTTCTGGGCTGCAGAGCAAACTGAGTGCAGCATCACTCTCCGGATGGACCCCAGGGGACAGGAGGAGCTCGGAGCTGTGTCCAGAGCCCCGATGGACCGTCCCCAGGAGCCTCATCCAAGCTGGGTCCCGGAGACGCCTCCAGTGCCCGTTGAGGAAAGTTCCCGAGACTCGGCGGCTTCTCAACCCATCCCAGAAACGCTGATAAAGAACCTTAGCAGCTTGACTCTCGACCNGGTGGCCCGTTAGCAAGCGGCGCTGGAAGCGCGCGGACGCCCTCTGCGCCTGCGCCACGTCCTGGCCGCGTATCCCGATTCCGGAGGAAAGAATCCCGGACAAGATATGAGTGGGGGAAAAAAATGAATGAAAAGCTAAAAATTACCTGTATATAAAGAAAAAAACTATAGTGCCCTGCCCCTCCCTCTCCTGGAACCTGCCCCAATACCTGCGGGATCCTTATTTCCATGTGCGCAAGTCCCTAGCAGAATAGACTTCTTCCGTTTCATACTCACCACGGACACAGCGAGCGACCTTTCTTTCTGTTGTGGGCTAAGCGTGTGGACGGGCTGTGCGTGGTCATTCGGTTGGGAAGGCGCAGGAACAGTGGTTCATTTCCCCACGTGTTGGGATTGAGTGGAGAGTTCCAACAACCGTGAGGGAACTAGGTGACTAAAAGTCAAGTCCACTCGGACTTGCCAGTTTTGCTTAAGGATATGAGGATTCTGGAAGAGACTGCTGTCCATGGGGTTTGCCTATGTCCCAGGGTTCCACAGAATGACTAGTAGGTAACGCTTGTTAGATATTCGGTGGATTTCTGTAAAAACACTAAAAACCAGTCCAGAGACCAGGGGATTCTTAGCATATGCCTCTGTCCAAGTGATTTCGTTCTGCCTTGACTTCCCCCATTTTGGGAAAAGACCAGGGACCAGCATTGCTGTGTTTCTTGTAATCGTCACCCTGAGGACTCTCCCCTGCAGTCCCTTGTTCCCCTGCTTAAGAGCAGACTGGTTTGTGTGGAGCTTGTCAGTTCTGAATGATGCAGTTCAACCTCATGGATCTTAAATTTCTCTTTTAGCGGCTTCTCAACCCATCCCAGAAACGCTGATAAAGAACCTTAGCAGCTTGACTCTCGACCCTGCTGCCAAATTCCCCTCCGCCCTACGGGAAGATCCACCCCAACAGCAGGACAGAGTAAGAAAGATCTTAAAGGAGATCAGCAAGGGCTTGCCCTATAAGAGAACAGGAGTGAGGACATTGCTGTCTGCACGGAAAGAAAGGCTGGTGAAACTGAGATACCACCTCTTACTCAACAGTTACTCTCGGGTGAGTTTGTGGTGTGGGCAGGTGACACAAATTAAGGTGCAAGTAGTGATGGGGAGGAGTCACAGGCTGGATGTACCACGTTTAAGACTCCTCAACTTCTATCGTAGTAGGTGTATAACATTACTAGTCTGACTTTTGTCTTGATAGAGTTTTTGACAAATACATATTTTTTCTTCCCAGAAACTTGAAAAAGAACTAACACACACTGAGCTTAAGGGAATTCAGGTAAATAGGATTTTGTTTTGCTATACATGTGGGTGGGATCTGGTTTGAAGAAGGAAAGGGGAATTGGCTTGAACTTTTCTGAATCCCCAGGAACTCTGAAGAAACCAGTTCACATTAGTACTTTTTTTTTTTTTTGAGCGGTTTTATGTTCACATTAAAATTGTGCAGAAAGTATAGAGTTCTTATACCCCTGGCCCTCAACAGCTTCCTCAACTGTCAACATCTAACACCAGAATGGCACGTTTGTTACAATTGAACCCCCAGTGACATCATTATCACCCAAAGTCCATCACAGTTCATATCAGTGTTCACTTTTGGTGACGTTTGTACTTTTTCAAGTGCTGTCATAAACGCGATCTTCACATCATGAGTTACTCACATTTAAGGTGTTCAGAGAACTGAATTGTTTTTATTGACAATCTGCACCTGATACCACGACAAAATGATCTACAAGCTGGCATTCTGTAGGACCTATATAGTTCTAATCTCCCTCCTTTTTTCCCTAAAATGTTTTTCGACCTCACCCACCCCCCTTCTTAGGTATTCCAGTTGCAAAAGCTATCTTATTAACATTAGATTTGAGGGTTTGTTATATTTCTTTGGGGTGCCATATACCGAATAATCCATTTCATTATTTTTTAGAGTGGATCCAGAAATGAACCATTCAGATGTGGCTGCAGTTACTGTGTACATCACGGATGGGATCCTTCTGAGAATGCTAGAATAGGGAATTATAACACAGAGGCAATTTAACCATAAACTTTATTCTTGTACTGCTCTTTTTTGCTGGTAACTTTATGCTATAGGCTGAGAAACTATGCTGGGACACACTGTATACCAATAATTTTGATAACCTTATGATGTCTGCAATGTCCTTTTCTTCTTGCCTCTCTTCCTTCCCATCTTGATACCAGTAATTAATAAGGAATTGGTGTAGTTTGAATAACTTCAGTATACTTTAGTTTTCGATTTGACCCAAAGAAGCACTAATAGGTCTCAAGTATTCTTGTGTGTTTTATTTTGGGGGGGGGGTGGCGCAGGGGAGGCTGCCCAGTATGGGGATCAGAACTTGTGACTTTGGTGTTCTCAGCACCATACTCTACTAATCGATCTAACTGGCTAGCCCTGTGTGTTTTAGAAGGCTGAAGTCAGTGAAATGAAACTCAACATCAAGAATTGGAAGCAAAATAACTTGTAGGGGAAGTAATGTAAAGAAAATATTACGTAGTTTGGCTAGAGCATAATAATTAGGGCAGATAATTTTCTGATTTTCAGAAACAAATTGTAATAAAAGGAAATTTCAATGTACTATTTTAATTTTATAATTTTTATTAGTAAGTTCTTCTATACACATTTGCTATTGTATTTTTTATTTTGTTTTGGCAGCTGGCTGATACGGGAAACCATCACCTTAATTTTGTCACCATGATCACCAACAAGCTCTATAGAGGATCTTGTTAAAATTGTATCTGAATACCTTTATTTTATACTTGTTCTTGCTAGCTACATGTTCAATGAATAATTTTTATACTCACCTTCCCAGAATGTAAATATCTGGCATTTTAAGATTTTATGATCTCATCACATGAAGGAACTTTGTTATGCATTTGGTAAGGTTAGGAAATAAAGGCACAAAGAATAAAAATAAAAAACAAATTGGTATTTGCATGTATCAACTAACTGCAAAAGAGATGTCGAAAATAGGAGGTAGAAGGCAAGTGAAGCTTCAGAGGTTGTTGGTAGGAGGTATCACTCACACCAAACAAGCAATTCTGCAGTGGACACCAGCTGCGTTCCTCTGAATCCAGTTCTGACACACTGCCTGGACATAGCCTCAGATCATCCCACGGGTTGAGGGCTCAGTCCCACAAGGCTGTCTCCCAGTACAGATGCCAATTATAAGCCCCAAGTTGTGGCCTGTGCTTCTGCCTAGCCAGCTGTAAATCAGGGTTTTGAAGATCTCCTTGACTTTAAGTTGCTAGAGTGGCTCACAGAACTTAGGGGAAGAACACTTTGGTTTACTAGTTTATTCTAAAGTATATTACGAAGGATATAGATGAACAGCCAGATGGAAGAGGGGCATCGGGTGAGGTATGGGAAATGGGGCGTGCAATGTTCAGCCTTTTTCCCCTCCCTGGGCTCAGAGTGGCATGGTTGGTTCCCCTAGCAACCAGCCCCCATCCTGAGGCTATCTAGGATCCCCCAGCCACCAGTCATTTTATTACTATACAAAAGACATCACTCGAGATTCCAAGGGTTTTAGGAACTATACGTCATGAAACAGGAAGACCAAATATATTTCATATCACAGGAGGGAATTAAAAATATGGCATATAATATCAAGGGAAGATACTATCTGGTGGTGGTTTACTTGTTTTCTTTCAACGACCCTTCATATACACAGATCTGACATCCTTCATGGGATACAAAAGATAATTTTATATGTCTCTGTCTTCTACTGTCAAGTATTCAGAGTGATATAATTGGGTACCCAAGAAAAGCATCTGGAGATTGGGATAAAGAAATAACCATGCTGAAAAATAGGTAAGAAACAATATTTCAGAATAGGGGAAGCAGAGGTTATTTAGGGGGTATAATTGCACACGCCTAGAGGATTGGTTGCAACAGAAATTGCAAAGTTTTAACAGTGGAGAATGCTATAAAGGTATATTAAGTTTTAACACTCACACAACCAACTTTGGTCTTCAGAGATTACTCTAACACAGAAGTACTCAGCTTATTATGGTTCACCAGCAGGGACAAATGTGGGGGGGTAGCCTTGAGGTTTTGTTGTAACTTGCAAGTCATTTCTAGTAGCAAAGCCATCTTACTATTTTTCTGTATAAACTTTGAGAATCACAAACTAGTTTTTAAAAGAGCTAATGTATTCTTATTGTAATCATGTTAAGTTTATAGATTATAGGTTAATAGAGTTAATTAAATAGATTGAATGTCCAAGAACATGGATGAAAACAATACGTTCTACGTGCCCTTTAGTGTCCTTCAGATAAACTTCAATATTGGTTTTTCTTATATAGAAATAGTTTTTACATTTGAGTGTTAGGCATTGTTCTAAGTATTTTAAATGCATTAACTTATTTAGTCCTCAAACTTCTGAGGCAGGTCACTTGGTGTCTTCATTTTATAGAAAAATAAAGCACAGAAATAAGTAACTTGCTCAAGGTTACATAAGTGGCTTATCTGAGATTGAAGTCAGCTGAGTCAAGTCAGCGCTGTCAGCAGATAATTTCCTCTGACTCCTTTTCTCAGTGTGTAAAGTTCCACTACATCTTCTTTCCTTTTTTTTTTGGCAGCTGGGCACGTAAGGGGATCCGAACCATTATCAACACCATGGTCTAATCAACTGAGCGAACTAGCCAGCCTCATCCATTACTTTTTCTAACTGGTAATATATGAAAGCTGTTGGTTTCTATTTTTGTTGTTCACTCTCATAATCTCTTTCATTTTACTTTAAACTTTTTTAAAAGTAAAATTTCAGGGGCTGGCAGGTCAGCTCAATTGGTTAGAGAGTGGTGTTAGCAAAACCAAGGTCAAGGGTTCGGATCCCCTTAATGGCTGCTGTTCCCCCCCCACCCCCCAAAAAGTAAAATAAAATTTCAAACTACATAGAGTTAAAAGATTAGGCCAATGAACTGTGCGTTTCACCTAATTACACCAGTTGTTAACATTGGCCACATTTACTTAACACTCCATTTATTCTCTGTTTTGTGGCTCGCTGATACAGGGATTTGAACTCCTGACCTTGGTGTTATAACACTGAGCTCTAACCAACTGAGTTAATGGATCAGTTCTCAAAATACTTGCTTGTGTCATCTCAGAACGAGAACATTCTCTTATATAGAAGAGTAGAAGAATCGAATGCAAGAAATTTATAAAGTTGTATACCTTTGCTTGTATTTTCAATCTTTCTGAATCACTCTTTTATGTGTGACTTTTATACAATATAGAATTGAGTTTTGTTGTGTAATATAATTGAAAAAATTTTAAGACTTATATACATTTTACTAGTTTGTTTCAGACTTGTCCTGGATATTTAAAAAGTAGTCATGAGCCATGATGAGGTTTTATTTCCAGTGGGTGAAATCACTTGTCTCATTTACATTTCATTATGTCAGCTGTGTTTGTATGAGGACACTTCCAAAAGTTCATCGGAAGATTCATAATTTTTTTTTTAAAGATGACCGGTAAGGGGATCTTAACCCTTGACTTGGTGTTGTCAGCACCACGTTCTCCCAAGTGAGCTAACCGGCCATCCCTATATAGGATCCAAACCTGTGGCCTTGTTATCAGCACCGCACTCTCCCAAGTGAACCACAACGGGTCCTGAAAGATTCATAATTTGATTCTATTTTTCCATGAACTTTTTGGAAGTACCTTTGTATACATGGGTATAGTTCCTCAGAAACGTAGGAGGATTCTATTGTTTTCCTAGTGGTTACATTTATAACATAAACCTCATTTATTTATTTATTTAGGCAGCTGGCCAGTATGGGGATCCAAATATAGTATAAGCTTCATAATACTTTTAATACTGTTTCTTTAGTACCTATTAATTTCCTAATGTAAACAATGACTATTATGTTTTTTTCCCTCTCCCTCCGCTTTCGTCTCCACAACCTGGTATTTTAAGGTCTATTTTGGAGTTCAGCTTTGCAGTATTGTCATTTTTGAGACCTGCCGCACCACGCTCAGGATCCGAACCCGCGGCGGGAGCGCCACCGCGCTCCCAGCGCTGCACCCTCCCGAGTGCGCCACGGGCTCGGCCCAAGCTTTGCAGTATTAAACTAAAGTTTGGATGTATATATCTTTCAAATTTCAACTACATTTGAAGTAATTGACTTATTCTATCTCTTATCATCTTTTCCTTTTTCTCAACTTTTCAGTTGTCATTTTTACATTGTTAGATTACTTAACACTTACTAATTGTTCTGTTATTCCTGTCTGCACACTTTTTAAGGCCTTCCCCCACCCCCTGTACAGGTGAACATATTTAATGCACATTAACCATTTCTGTTTGTGTAGTTTCCCCAGGTACGTCCCGACTGGCTCCTTTGTTCTCTAGCGGTGACTTCAGGCAGGAATCTGAACCTGTGACCTTGGTGTTGTCCTCTAACCAACTGAGCCGACCGGCCAGCAGGCCACTGTTTTCTTGAACGACTGCTCGTCTACTCCCTTCCCTCAAGCATATTGAAAATGTTGCTCTAATGTCTTATGATGCTGAATGTCAGTGAGATCTGAGGCCAGCCTACTTTTTTCACCCCTCCTTAAGCATCTTTTTTTGCCTGATGGCACAAAGGATTCTTTTATCTTTGAAGACCATTAAGTTTGCTAGAATAGCTCTCTGTTTTGATCATTCTGGGTCATTTCCTCTTGGAACATAGTGTGTTCTTGCAGTTTCTTTTAATAATTTTTCTTGAATAATATATTCAGATTTGTTCTGTTTCATTATTTTTGTTTTCTTCGGGGAATCCAGTAACGTATGTTTTATTTTATTTTTTTTAATTTTTTAATTTTTTTATTTTAAAGATGACCGGTAAGGGGATCTCAACCCTTGACTTGGTGTTGTCAGCACCACGCTCACCCAGTGAGCAAACCGGCCATCCGTATACGGGATCCGAACCCGCGGCCTTGGTGTTATCAGCACCACACTCTCCCGAGGGAGCCACGGGCCGGCCCAGTTACTTATGTTTTGGATTGCCTTTACTTGTCTTCTCTGTATTTCTTTATCTCTCTAATCTATTAAAATCATTATTTCCACATAATTTTATTTGCTATTCTAATTTCTGTCTTCTGTATACTGTTTTCCATTGTCTCACACAGGTGATGTCTACTGGTGATTGCATCAAGAAACATTTGATGTCTGTTTCATTGCTGGTGATATATTTGCTCAGGAGGTTAAGGTGATGCCTACCTCTTTGTAATTAGTGGTCTGTGAGGTGAAACTTTATGTGAATATTGTTTTCCAACAACTTTTCATTCAGTGTTTTTCACATCAATTGAATTTTGCCTAAATCAATTATTAAATAGGTTGTTGCAGAATGATAATTTTCTAATTCTAGCACTTCTTCATCTTTCAGCTGACATTCTTCTGTAATGAGGAACAGCCTACCACCAGCAACACACACACCACCACTACCTTTTACCCTTTTAGTAGAAATGCCACGGCAAACTGCAAAATTATAAAAACCCTGGAGTTTGATATTATCAGCACCATGCTCTCCCAAGTGAGCTAACCAGGCCAACTCACCTGCAAGACATTCAGTTAAGTTAAATCTGTCTACAGATTTTCTGAATATATTCATTTTTTGGCAGCTGGGTGGTAGGGATCCTAATACTTGACCTTGGTGTTGTAACACCGCCCTCTAATGAACTGAGTTAACCAGCCAGCCCCAGATTTTCTGAATCTTGACCCTAATTCCTCTTTTTTAAATTTTTTATTATAGAATTTTCAAACATTCATAAAAGTAGGAAGAATAGCACAATGTGTCTTCATGCATCCGCCACCGAGGTTCAACAGTTTTGATCATATGCTCAGTTTAATATCATCTATTCCCTCCAATGTGTCAGGCTTATTTTAATTTTTGGTTTTTGGTGGCTGGCTAGTGAGGGGATCCAAATGTACAGGCTTATATTAAAGCAAATCCTAGGTAGCATCATTCCACCCAGTTAGTTCTTAAAGACTCCTTTTTTATTTTATTATTTATTTTAATTTACATGTATTTTTTGGTGGTGGGGATAAAAACCCTTGACCTTGGTCTTATCAGTGCCCTGCTCTGCCAAGTGAGCTAAGAGACCAGACACCTTTTTTATTTTTGAACAATGACAATACCATCATCACATTGCCGCAAATCAAGTCAATGTTCAAATTTCCCCAATTGCTTTATAGTTTTTTAAAAAATATTTGATTTGTTCAGCCTAGGATTCAAAGTCCACCCATTTGGTTGTTTTATATCTGGGTACTTTTCTTCTTATTTATTTGTTGAAGAAACAAGGTCAGTTGTCTTGTAAAACTTCCCCAATTCTGAATTGGGCTTACCACAGGTAACTGTTGTTGAACATGTCCCCCAGCCCCCTGTGTTTTCCATCAACAGGTAGTTAGATCTGAAAGCTTGATCAGATTTAGTTATTTTGGGGGTGGGGAGAGGACATGAATGGTTCTGGTGGTGCTGTGCAAAGTAGGGAGCATTTCATGCCTGATTATCTCTATTTTGGGCTGTGAAGAATGACCAGTGGGTTTTCCCACCATCTAGTTCCCCATCAGCCTTTTCCTCTCTGGCAGGTCATGAGACTCTCATTACAGAGGGATCCTGCCTCTACCTGAAGGAAGGGACTGAAAACAGGACCAGAGGAGAATCTGACAGACAAACCTTGCTCAGTTCCCCAGGTTATGGCCATTAGATCACACCCTATTGTCCTCCAATCATACTTCTTCACAACTGTCCTTAAAAAGAGTTTTCCGGGCCGGCCCGTGGCTCACTCGGGAGAGTGTGGTGCTGATAGCACCAAGGCCACGGGTTCGGATCCTATATAGGGATGGTCAGTTCGCTCACTGGCTGAGCATGGTGCTGACAACACCAAGGAAACGGTTAGGATCCCCTTATCGGTCATCTTTAAAAAAAAAAAAAGTTTTCCGTTTTGCCTTGGGTCTTCATTTCTGAAGGCTCCAGGATCATGTAGAACTTAGATTAAGTGAATTTGTATGCTTTTCTCATTAATCTGTCTTTTCTGATAGGGGTCTCAACCTTGAACCTAGCAAGGGATGAGGAAAAGACAGTTTTCTCTGCTACAGCGGGCATTGATGATTGCGGTTGAATCTGTTTTTTCACCAGGAGTCACAAAATTTGATATGCTGAACCAATGATTTCTCCTACCTTTATTAGTCAGAATTCTTCTATAAATAAGAACGTTTCCTTATCAACTATTCGATTATTTGAAACACCATTTTGACAGAAGGCAGAATAATTACTTGATTCTTATTTATTTACTAGTTTTGTAAATAGTGAGTTGGTGCCCTAGAAACCTCCAAAGATGACTAGTAAAGTTGGCTTTTTAAAAAAGATAGGCGGGGCGGGGCGCGGCCAGGCCAGGCCCTGGGGCTCCGCGTGCTGCAGCTGCCCCCGGCGCCCTCCACGCGGAGCCGGAGCCGGGCGGAGCTGAGCTGGGGAGCTGAGCCGAGCCCGCGGCCCCAGCCCCCAGGCCGGGCGGTGGCGGCCCAGGGCCCCGCGTCTACTTTCAGAGTCCCCCTGGGGCCACCGGCAAGGGCCCCAGGGACGAGGAAGACAGGGC
>NW_007729689.1:31525-40274 GCF_000696425.1 Galeopterus variegatus
GGTGCGGCGGCGCTCCCGCCCGAGGGTTCGGATCCCACATACAGACCGGTTCCCGCTCACTGGCTGAGCAAGGCTTGGGAGCAACACTGAGGGTTGCGATCCCATTGCCGGTCCCGGCCCGGTACGGGGGTGACACTGAGGGTTGCAATCCGTTGCCGGACATGGAAAAAGACAAAAAAAAAATATTAACATTTTTTAACTCATAGTCTCTATGGGTTAGGAATTTACAAGCAGTTTATCTTGGTGATTTTGGTTAGAGTCTCTCATGAAGTTGCAGCCAGGATGTCATCCAAGGCTACAGCCATCTGAACACTAGGTTGGAGCTGGAGAATCTTCAGTTTCCTGCTGGCTGTTGATAAGAGGCCTCAATTCCTTCCCAGTTGGCCTCTCCTCAGGCTACTTGAGTGTCTTCACAACATGGTGGTTGGCTCCTCCATAGCAAGTGATCCAGTAGAGAACAAAGTAGAACCTAGAATGTTTTGTATTTTTTTGTTGCTGCTGCTGCTGTTTTGTTGTTTACTGGACAGTACAGGGATTTGAACGCTTGACCTTGGTGTTATCAGCAACATACTTCAACAGACTCAGCCAACTGGCCAGGCCTTGGAATGTTTTTTTACAACCTAGGCTTGTAGGTCACATACTGTCCCTTCCGTAATATTGCAGTATTGATTATACAGGTCAGCCCTGTTCAGCGTAGGAGGGGATTACACAAGGGCACAAATACCAGGAATTCAGGGATCATTGGGACCATCCTGGAGACTGTTACCACAACTACTTCCCCTAAAATTCAACTTCTCAGGGTTTTCTTATCAGTCCTAGACTTTATATCTTTTTGCTTTTTTTTTAATTTTTTTTTTTTTTTGGTAACAGCTTCATTGAGATATAATGCAGATACCACATAATTTGCCTATTTAAAGTGTACAATTTAATGTTTTTTAGCATATTCAGATTGTGCAGGATCACCATAATCATTTTTAGAGCATGTTCATCACCCAAAAAGAAACTGTGTCTTTTAGTTATTACTTATCAATTTCCCCATTGTTCCCAGCCCTAGGCAATCCCTAAGCTATTTTCTTTATGAATTTGTTTCTTTATGAATTTGCCCGTTCTGAATATTTCATGTAAATGGAATTATGCAAGATGTGGTCTTTTGTGATGGGCTTCCTTCACTTAGCATAATTTTTTCAAGATTTATTCATGTTGTATTATGCATCAGTGCTTTATTCCTTCATATGCTTGAATAATATTTTATTATTGTGAATATATTATGTTTTGTTTGTCCATTCATTAATTGATGGACATTTAGGTTGTTTCTACTTTTTGGCTAGTACAAAAAATGCTGCTTTGGATCCAGGCTAGCAATACAGCCAGTCAACACCTGGGGATCCTGAGACAGGGGCCATGGTGCCTGGCCCCACCCCTGCCCACATCCAGGCAAGCAATGCAGCTGGCTGACCCTGGGGAGTCCTGAGAAGGGGTAGTGGGCCAGCCCTACACCCAACCACAGCCAGATCTTAGAATGTACTTATTAGCGGGCCAGCCCGTGGCTCACTCGGGAGAGTGCGGTGCTGATGACACCAAGGCCCCGGGTTCGGATCCCATATAGGGATGGCCGGTTCGCTCACTGGCTGAGCTTGGTGCTGACAACACCAAATCAAAGGGTTAAGATCCCCTTACCGGTCATCTTTTTAAAAAAAAAAAAAAAAAGAATGTACTTATTAGCCACTTGTGTTTCTTTGGGTGTGTTATTTATCTGCTCATGCCCTTCACCAAATTTCTGTTTAAATTTTTCTAATTCAGTTTTTAAGAGTTCTTTATGCATTAAAGATGTTAACTTTCTTGGTGTTAAATTCGTTCCTTTTTCAATTGACGTTAAATTCAATTTGTGATGTTTTCCTTTGTTTGTATGTTGAGAAAATAATTCTTTCTAAACAATAAATAAATGAATAAATAAATAAATAAATAAATAAATAAATAAATAAATAAATAAATAAATAAAACAAGACCATGCTCTAACCAACTGAGCTAACCAACTAGCCATGATTTTAGATGCTTCCTAAATCCTCTATGTAGAGTTAGGCACTTCAGTTTCTGGAACATAAAAGCAATACATCAAAAAGATATTGAGGAGTGGATAAGAGTCCCAGTTTTCCCACTTCCTACACATGAGACCTTGGATATAACTTCTATGTACTTTAGTTTCATGCTCGACATGGTCCACCCTTCTCAAGGGGTGGCACAAGAACCATCTGCATCTTCATGGGTACTTGTTTAAACATGTAGATTCTTGTGCACAGATCCCAAACCTACTGAATCAAACTCTCTGAGGTTGGAGATCAGGAATCTGCATTTTTTCCAAGAACCACTTGGGGTAGACTGAAAATTGAGAACTGCTATGGCAAAGGAGCAACATATGCTGAAAAATAGCAAGTCAGAAAATATGATAGTTAATTTCTGCCACCAAATTTGCCTTGTACACTCAGAGAAATAACTTCTTTAGGTTATTCTAAGCTTTAGGTTACTCTTTAGGTTATTTTTTAGCTTTTTCTAAGCTATAAAGTAATGTGACTGAATTGGATGATCATTATGTAAGACCTCAGATTCTCAATCCTTAGAACCATACAGAGAAGATTAGCATGGCCCCTGCGCAAGGATGACACGCAAATTCGTGAAGCGTTCCATATTTTTAAAAAACCGGGTGGGGGGGGAGAGGAAGATATAACAACCACAACTTTTTTTTTTTTTTTTGGAAGTTCTTACAACAAGAAAATGGAGGGGATGCACCTGGGTGGGGGGGGGAGAGGGAGGAGGGAGGGAGGTTTCGGTGAAGGGACACAATAACTAACTACATTGTATATTGACAAAATAAAAAAATATATATATAAAAAAAAAAATTACATAGGCTTAAAACTTGCTTTGAAAATCCCCTGAATCACATTTAAAGATATACAGAGTTTTATTATAACCCTGAACCATAATAAATAAAGATGTATGATAAAATAAATAAATAAATAACCCATTTTAAAGTATAGAGGAAATGAATGGCTGAAGAAAAAAATCACTCAGTTGCATCAAGATGATCAGGGCATAATCTCAGAAAATCACATTGAGAAAATCTATACAAATAGAGCCATGGATGGAACCAGCTTTATTATAATCAGTTCTAATCACTACACCAGAGCAATGAATTACAGGCTGTACTGTAAATAAGATGTATTTTTTTTTTTTTGTCTTTTTCCGTGTCCGGCAACGGATTGCAACCCTCAGTGTTGCCCCCGTACCGGACCGGGTACCGGACCGGGGACCGGCAACGGGATTGCAACCCTCGGTGTTGCTCCCGCGCCTCGCTCAGCCAGTGAGTGGGAACCGGTCTGTATGTGGGATCCGAACCCTTGGACGGGAGCGCCGCCGCGCTTCCCAAGCGGCGCACTTATCCAGTGCGCCACTGGGCCGGCCCAATAAGATGTATTTTTTATTGTAGTAGAAATAAATTGACCTGTAGGAACTTTAGTAAAATGAGGAATAAGAACAAATCAGGGGCCTTTTGGGTGGCAGTCCGTACACAGAAACTGTATGTTTCTGTGAAACTATGAACGAAAGAAATATTTATTGAAAAATTTGACTGGCTAAAAAAAAGATATATTTATTGGGACATTTAAGGACTAGAATATAATTCTGTACACCAATTTACCAGGAGAATAACAATCTAGTTTTCTTCTTTGGTGGCTGGCCAGTACAGGGATCTGAACCCTTGACCTTAGTCTTACAAAGTTATACTCCAACCAACTGAGCTAACCAGCCAACCCCTCCAGCCCAAGACTGAACAAAGAATGTTAAGGAACCCAAATAATTTACTGAGCCAAAGTGAGAATATTGTCTTCTTTGGATATGTTCTTGTATATCTTGTTCCAAACTATGCTTTCAGCTAACAGTAATAAACCTGAGCAAAAAGGAAAATCCTTTGACCAAATACAGGAGGAACTACATACATTTAATACTGGTATCAGTATTGTATTGGTTTGCTAAGGCTGTCATAATAAAATAGCACAGACTGGATGGCTTAGACAACGAATATTTATTTTCTCTCCGTTCTAGAAAGTGGAACTCCGAGATCAAGGTGCCAGCAGGGTTGGGTTCTTCTTCTTTTTTTTTTTTTTTTGTCTTTTTTGTGACCGGTATGGGGATCACAACTCTTGGTGCAGTGTCGCTCGCACCGCGCTCAGCCAATGAGCGCACAGGCCAGTCCTATATAGGATCTGAACCCGTGGTGGGAGCATTGCTGCGCTCCCAGCGCCGCACTCTCCTGAGTGCACCATGGGGCCGGCCCAGGGTTGCGTTCTTCTAAGGACTCTCTGTTTCACTTGCAGGTGGCCGTACTGTTGTCTTCTTGTCACATGGTTGTTCCTCTGTGTATATGCGCCCCTGGTATCTTTCAGTGTGTCTGAGTTTCCTCTTCTTATAAGGACACCAGTCAGATTGGATTAGGGCTCACGCTAATGGCCTCATTTTAACTTAATCCACTCTTGAAAGACCTTATCTTTCCACACAGTCACAAAGAGCCTGAGGTACTGGGGGTTAGGGCTTCAGTATATGAATTTTGGGGAGAATACATATAACAGGTACATAACCCCTTTGCTGTCAGAAAGAAACTAGGTGAAGAAGCTCATGTTCCCTCTGTTTGTCTGCAAAAGGGCTCTGCAGTAGTTTCTGGCACATGGAAAATGCTAGATAAGCACTCATTTTATGAATGAATAAATGAATGGATGTGTGGACTGATTCTGTCGTAAGTGGAATAGGTGACAGCCTGTTGAAAAATTTTATTGGTATCCCTTGTACAAAACTAACATGTAAATTAAAAAAGGGAATTAATGATCTATAATGGTGGATACCAATCAAAACACATTTTCACGAAGAATGTTTCATTCATAAGTAGATCTTCATCATCTTGCAAGTTGCCTTCTGAGGAATATGACAGTGAACATCATTCCAGCCCCATTGTTTTGATGCAGTATGAAAATTTATTACAACACAACACTCGTCAGGATTATTGGGTTCATGTGAGTGCCAGAATCTGAAAGGAAGAGAAAAGATGAGGGCGTTTCTTCCAGTAGTGTTTTGAAAAGTGTTGGAGACTATGAGGGGCCGTGGTTGATCAGGGTGAAAGTCAAGTTCAGGTATACCCAAACTACTCCTCCCCCTTTGCTGCCATGTTTTATAAAACTATGTTTATGAAGTTTATCCTCCATCAGTCTCTGGTATTTCTCTTGAAAACTGTTCCCACATTACCCCGTATTCTTTCATCTTAAGCAACTTGGAACACATTAAACTTCTCCCAGCAGATGTCCCAAAGGATTTCTTCTATTTGTCCATTCTTTTTTTTTTTTTTTTTAAAAAAAAGATGACCGGTAAGGGGATCTTAACCCTTGACTTGGTGTTGTCAGCACCACGCTCAGCCAGTGAGCCAACCGGCCATCCCTATATGGGATCCGAACCCGGGGCCTTGGTGTTATCAGCACCACACTCTCCCAAGTGAGCCACGGGCCAGCCCAATTTGTCCATTCTTATATCCCATTGCCACGGAATTTCTAATCTCACAGGGTTTCCTTAAATGACCAAAAGATTTCCCATGGTTCCAAGTACTAAAACAGTTCATTCCTTTTTGTTGTTGTTCTATGTACTGCTTTTGGAGTATGAAGAACGAGGTAAATTCTCTGGATCTGCTACTTACTCACTATCATTTGGAGCAAGCAATTTAATTTCCCTGACTCTCAGTTTTTCTACCTAGAAAAAGGGGGACTAGAGTAATATCCTGTATTAGTCCGTTTTGTGTTGCTATAACAGAAATACCTGAGACTGGGTAATTTATAAAGGACTCTATCTAAGTCTATGCTCACGTGATGCTTTTGTTGTATGGTGTCTGATCAACCCATTGCCAATGTCTCTGACCCTCTGGATCAGACAGCCCCAAAGTGAGCAAAATCTTATTGAGATTCTTGATGATGAACTCCTGAGGGAAGAACAAAAGGAGTCATAGCCTTAGAAGACTCAGGTTGAACTGAGTTCTTTATGGCCTTAGGGAGAAGAAAAGAAAAGCAGGAGATCCAGGGACGATCACGTGGCCCTGCCCAGGAACTCAGGTCTTCTCTGGCTGAGCAGGGCAGGATCAAAGACGTTATTGTGAGCGGGATGTTTAGCAAGTACGGGAGTGAGTACTATCCATGATCACAGTGATTCTCACGTCAGGTTCACTTTCATTATTTTTTTGCTGAATAACTGGATTCTTCAAGATTCTGCATGTGTTAGAGAACTTTCTCCCTCACTGCTAACATATTCTCCACGTGAAGGAAGTTTTATTGGTGTGTCTTTAGGTTTCTTTTTGCCCTTTATTCATTCCCAAGGGAGAAGTGTCTCAACTGACCAGCAAATTTGGTAAGAATAACCGGGCATGCTCGATACATTTGGGAATCGTGACTGAATACTCATAGCACAGTCTGCCTATCTTTTTCTCTGGGGAAGCTTCCTCACAGAGAACAAGAGACCCCATCTGATTTCCCACGGATCACCTCCGTCCTTCGTCTGAGCCAATCAGGATTCTCTCGGTGGGTAAGACAGGCTGGTTCGAAGTCACATTAATTTACATCCTCCAATTCGACCTTCATCAGCAATAAAGGTGATTTTTTTTTGGTCCTCCCTGTTTTATAATTTTAAATTTCTCCATTCATAGCCTTTGCAGGGAAGATGATAATTAGGTTCTCCTCAGAAGCCCCAATATTGTACAATCAATCGATTTTTGCAACATCAGTTTTTACTTGGGAAATTTCAGCAATGCTTTTTTCCTCATATACTTATCAATTCTTGATTGTGGGTGGGTTCTTGCAGTTCAATTTTTTTTTCTCAAGTCCTCATAATATTTCTTCTCTGTGAAGCAGTTAATTATCTCTAAGCATTTTTATATTAATGCATTTTATGTAAATGATTGATAGCAATGCTAGTATCAGTGCTGAATGTAGTGAGCTTCCATTTCCAATAATGGTGGACTTATTTGAATGAAACTTCTTCATGAAGTCAACTAAATAAAATGGAGGAAATGTGAAAAGACTTAATGTCTCAAAATGAGCTCACAAAACAGCAAAAATTTTACCAGGGCAACATGCCAAAGAGAATGGAAATCCACAGAAATGAGCCTGGAAATCATGGCCACTTTTACTCCAGTGAAATTTTGCTGTTCCATAAGAGGCAGTCGAGGGGTTTAGCAGCAACTTTTTTTTTTTCCAAGATGCTAAAGTTTACCTTTATTTTAAAACTTTATATGGCACAATTCAAATGTTAATGCTTAAAGGCCATTTTAAAATTAATATGTTTTTTTTTTTTCCTTTTTGTCTTTTTTCATGACCGGGAACGGATCGCAACCCTCAGTGTCGCACCCGTACCGGCCCGGGACTGGCAACGGGATCGCAACCCTCGGTGTTGCGCCCGCACCTCGCTCAGCCAGTGAGCGGAAACCGGTCTGTATGTGGGATCCGAACCCTCGGGCGGGAGCGCCGCCATGCTTCCCAAGCGGCACACTGTAGCAGTGCTCCACCGGGCCGGCCCAATATGTTTATGATAATGGTAGTAGTTGCAGTTATTTATTGAGTGTCTGCTATGTGACACACACAGTGTCATGAATCTACATAAGTTATTTCATTTAAATTTTACAGCCATTCCTATGAGGAAGATACTGTTGCTGTCCCCATTTCATAAATGAGGAAATCAAGACTTAGAAAAATAAGAAAATTGTCAGAGGTCACCCAACTACTAAATGGCAAGAGATCTAACACACCGTATGGTCAGTACTCTTAACCAGTATAGTACACTGTATTACAAGAAATATAGAGATGCAGAATGAAATTTTAGAAAGTCAAATAATGTACAAACAAGAAAAGATATATTGACATAACTTTTTCGACTATTTTGTCTTTTTTTTTTTTTTTAAAGCCAGACAGCAAGAAGTTATTAGATATTTTTGAATGTGCATGAACCACAGTGATCCTTACTGGATAATCTACTGGCCAGGGGGCCAAGCCCTGTCTAGGAACCTTTTGGATTATCCTGACATTGTTAGAGGAAATCTGTATTAGACCTTGGGAGCAGACATGGAGCTACAGCTGTCGCTGCTAAGATGTGGGGCATCAAGGATGTGGGCCAACAACATAGACCCTACTAGTCTTCATCAGTAGCTGAAGAATTGCTTACGGATCTATGGAACTCGAGTCCTGACTGGTGTCCCTGGGTGGCCCCAGTTCAGCAGATACAGCATTCAGCAACAATTGCACAATGTGGTAGAATATTCACTTCCAGAACCTACTAGGCAGGAAAACGATGGACAGACAACAAGTACAGTGAGAGATTTTCAGCCTTGAGTTGTCAAAATGCTTCCAAGTATACATATAGTTATCTTTGGATTTAACCCTAAAACTTTTCTGTGGGAGATACTCTCCAGTTTAAAGAATGCACTTCCTGTTAAATGGGAAATCTTATTTCCAAAACGTAAAGGTTTAAAGTTTTGTCAGCCTATATCATGTAAGTACTTCTGCATTTGTATACATGCCAGGTCCACAAATTTCTGTTATTTTATTTTATTTTTTTTAAAGATGACCGGTAAGGGGATCTTAACCCTTGACTGGGTGTTGTCAGCACCACGCTCACCCAGTGAGCCAAACGGCCATCCCTATATGGGATCCGAACCCGTGGCCTTGGTGTTATCAGC
>NW_007729689.1:41372-81303 GCF_000696425.1 Galeopterus variegatus
GCTCAGCCAGTGAGCAAACCGGCCATCCCTATATAGGATCTGAACCTGCGGCCTTGGTGTTATCAGCACCGCACTCTACCGAGTGAGCCACAGGCCGGCCCAGGCTGTCAGGATTTTATATATCAATAAAAACACTGTAACGTAAGTGTAAAACAATGTGAAGAATGTGTATAACATACTGCTATTTATGTAAAAAAAAAAAGTATGTGTATACTTATATATGTATGTATATAAAAATACATATTTGCTTGCAATGTACATAGAATATCTCTGGAAAGATAAACTGGTAATAATGGTTGTCTTCTGGGGGAAAAAAAGAATGTTCCAGATTAGGGAGATTTTTCTTTTTTTCTTTTTTTTTTTTTAACGAGAAGTCTTTTCTCTGTTTCCAACTCTCAGGGCAATAAAAAGAGGCTCTTTTCCTCAGTCAAGAGAGGAAGCAGGCTCTGTGACCACCCGCCTGTTAGCAAGTACCTGCTCATCCTTGGTGTTGACCGCCACCGTGTCTGCCCCCATCACAGCGCAGTCCTTCTGACTCTCATTCCAAGATCGTATCACAGTGGAAATTAAGTAGCAGCTGGACTGAAATGAACTCCAGAGTGTTGCGCAGCAGCTCCAATCTTTCAGAATGAGTATAAGAGAAACAAAAATAAAATTAAGAGCAAGTAGCCAGCATATAAAGCTATAAGGCACACTAAGGTTTAATTAGGTTTCATTAGTGATCTTTACTGATTTTCCAAAACTGAATGTATTTGCTGGTATATTTATGAATCCCTAGATCATTTTACTCTAGACAGGGACCAGCAAACTTCCTGTAAAGGGCCCGATAGTAAATATTTTAGCCTTTCTGGGCCATACAGTCTCTGTAGCAACTACTCAACTCTGCTGTTGCAGCATCAAAGTAACTGTTT
This sequence comes from Galeopterus variegatus, assembly GCF_000696425.1. NCBI lineage: Eukaryota > Metazoa > Chordata > Mammalia > Dermoptera > Cynocephalidae > Galeopterus > Galeopterus variegatus. Next base: position 42,284 of record NW_007729689.1, read on the forward strand.
TTTTTTTTTTTTAAAGATGACCGGTAAGGGGATCTTAACCCTTGACTTGGTGTTGTCAGCACCACGCTCACCCAGTGAGCAAACCGGCCATCCCTATATGGGATCTTAACCCATGGCCTTGGTGTTGTCAGCACCACGCTCACCCAGTGAGCAAACCGGCCATCCCTATATGGGATCTTAACCCATGGCCTTGGTGTTGTCAGCACCACGCTCACCCAGTGAGCAAACCGGCCATCCCTATATGGGATCTTAACCCATGGCCTTGGTGTTGTCAGCACCACGCTCACCCAGTGAGCAAACCGGCCATCCCTATATGGGATCTTAACCCATGGCCTTGGTGTTGTCAGCACCACGCTCACCCAGTGAGCAAACCGGCCATCCCTATATGGGATCTTAACCCATGGCCTTGGTGTTGTCAGCACCACGCTCACCCAGTGAGCAAACCGGCCATCCCTATATGGGATCTTAACCCATGGCCTTGGTGTTGTCAGCACCACGCTCACCCAGTGAGCGAACCGGCCATCCCTATATGGGATCTGAACCCATGGCCTTGGTGTTATCAGCACCACACTCTCCCGAGTGAGCCACGGGCCGGCCCATCAAAGTAACTGTTGACAATATGTAAACCAATACGTATGTGTGACTGTGTTCCAATCAAATTTATTTATAAAAGCAGACAGCTGGCATGGGCCTTGGTTTTCCAACATCTGCTTTAAAACCACAATAATTATCTTACAGACAAATAATTTAACTCCAAGTTCATATGAGCCATCTCCACATCTGACAAAAATAATCTTGAGAATTTTACATTTTTCTTTATTAATCATAGATATAAATATCCTTCAGAGTTTATATCCCATCAAAAAGATGAACCTAGGATAAGATAGACCTGGGTTGCAACTTCATTTTCTGCACTGTAATTTTGGGAAAGTCATAAAACCACTCTGAGCCTTTCATATTTTTCTTTTCATTTGTAAATAGCGTTGTTTCTCACACAGAATTTTGAGAGGTTGAGGCAATATAATATATGCAAAACACCAAAGAGCTGTAAGTGCTCAAAAATATCAGTCCTCCTTAGAAGCAAAAGTTTTTGTCATCTTTTCAGGGAAGTACTGATTAAAAACAAACAAAAGGTTGCTTTTTCTTCTCTTTGAATGGAATGAGTAATTCCTAGCACACAGAAGGCACATGTCTGACAGTGCCCAACCTCCCTTGGCTCACATGTTATAATTGCACTGAATATATATGCATTGAAGGTCATAAATACACCTGAGGCTGAAGAACTAAATACACAAATAGACAATGACCTAACCATATATAAAAATAGAACTCTGACCCATAACAAGCCCAGGAAGTCAAAAACCCATAATCAGCAAACAGTCCAGAAGCCAAATCACAACCACTAACAATTGGTCTATACGGCCAGGAATTAACCAATAGCTGACAGCTTTCCTAATTTTTGTCTCTGATTCCAACTCAGGATCAACCAGAGAAAGCCAAATATGCTGCCCTAATCAATTAAATAGGATGCCCAACCTCTAGTTAGGCTGCCTCCAACTTCCCTACTACAAAAGCTTCCAGTCAGGACATTCCTGAAGCCTTCCTCTTATAAGTAGCTTTTGCTTGTTTTTGTTTGGGTGGTTTTTATTTATCTCCATAGGATTATTTTTCTTTGGCTCTCTGTCTTCAAAGTATGCAAGGCCAGCCCTATTGTTCCATGCATTATGCCTAATTCTACATGCCTCTGTGTCCGAAGATCTGAACTGAGCATGGGGTTAACTGGAGGACTGATTGTGATGAGCATTTTGACATCAAGTTCAATGTATGTTCTCCAAGTTCAGCTTCACCAAAAACAAAATCAGTGTTTTTGTGTCTATCCTTCAAACTGCAGCAAAACCCAGAGGCCAGAGAGGGAGGAATATCAGCATTCTCTGTGGTGGACAGCGATGCACTACCCAGATCCCGTTTCAATGAAGGACTTGTTCCTCTGCTGCTGGGAGTACTACTGGCAGACACCCCCACTGTCAGTCCTTTCAGGGATGTCGCAGGTGCAGACAGACACCTTACCAATGTCACACTTTTTCCTGAAGTAGCCCACATTCAATGACTGATTGATGCAGTGGTATAACAGCCTGGACATCCAGGCCAACTCAGTTGAACTCTAAAAAGCCAGTCTAGGCGCTGGGCCGTGGCTCACTCGGGAGAGTGCGGTGCTGATAACACCAAGGCCACAGGTTTGGATCCCATATAGGGATGGCCAGTTAGCTCACTAGCTGAGCGTGGTGCTGACAACACCAAGCCAAGGGTTAAGATCCCCTTACCAGTCATCTTTTAAAAAAAAAAAAAAAAGAAAAAAGCCAGTCTAGTAGACTACGGACTTTCATCACAGCTCAGCTTTTTCCTCTGACCAAACCCGCTTGTGTCTGCTCTTTCCCAGACTCCCTAATTAACACCCCCCACACTAAACTCCTTCTCAGAATTAGTTTTCCAGGGAACCTAACCTGGACACCCTCAAAACCCAAAACTTGATGGATTGACTGTAAAACTGTTAGAATATGTACAAGGATAGTTGAGGACCAAAATTTTCCAGGGAACACCTGGACACCCTCAAAACCCAAAACTTGATGGATTGACTGTAAAACTGTTAGAATATGTACAAGGATAGTTGAGGACCAAATAACATGTAAGGAGATTAAGGTATTTGATGTGATTACTGCCCATGTCTGCAGGCATGCTGCTCTTTAGTAGTCAATGTTTTTAAAGTAGACTTTCATAGAAGTGAATTGCGGCATTTGGAACTTAAGTTTTTGGCTCCTACTCTCATTTGCAGAGTGTCAGCTGAAATTAACAAGGAAAAGTCCGCTATCATAGTTTAAGACCAGTTTATTCTATACTTCAAAATGAATGATTGCAAAATCTGGTCTCAAACAATTAAATGTAGAGATGCTTTTGCCCTGCAGTCAGGAGACATGAAATAAGAATGGCAAAATCATTTCTCTGGGACTTCAGTTTCCAAAGTAGAGGGGGCACAGCTTACACCAGAGCTGATAAGAGCTTTCAAGGCAACAGTAGGTGGAAGAAACGTGGCTCCTTCTATTGTGTTTTTCAGCCAAAATTACAAGACAGAACATGAAGCTGTGAAGCAAGTACATTCCATGTGACGTTCAGAACACTTATATGTGAGAGCCAGTGAATTTTTTAGGTCTAGGCATTAATAAGTATCACTAAACTACCTGCTACCAACTAAGTTTTTCTTTACATAGTTATAAACATTATTGAAGACCAAGGACTAAGCTGTAAAGAAGATAAACTCTTGGATTTATATTTGTTCCCTGGATTTATAATCCTCCTTTTACCACATTGTATCAGGTTGGTTTTGACTCGGATCTAGACGGTGTACTTCAGAGAACTGGATGAGTTGAAAAAAGAAACTCAGCAACAGTGAGTTAGGAGGTGCTCAGTTTCCCTGGGATCAGGGTTCAGGACACACCTCTGGGTTTCAGACCATTCCCCAAGGTCTCAGGCCCTACTCTGGGTCCTCCCTTAGAGAAGAGTTACTGTTGCAAGTTGGACGTATTTTCCTGTTTTCGGACCGACCTGAGAGCTGGGGGCTGACATATGCAAATCCAGTGGCTGGGCATGTTCAGCAGAAAGGGGTTCTACGACCCTAGCGGCCAAGCATGCTTAGTACAGTGGAATGTGTATTCACTAGATAGCATGAATGTGTATTAGATAGTGAGTCTGTAGAAGTTGAATCCCAGCAGAAGGCAGGGTTATTGCTCTCTCTCCAGGGGCTAACCCACGCTTTGTGGGCTGAAGTGCGTGTGCTTTCTTTTGTATCGGGCTTTCTCTCTCTTGAGCCGGCCTGCACTCTGCTAGACTTTACGGGGGTAGATCTTACTTTTGTATTGGACCTGGTGCAGGCCCTGCTCAATCTCTGGAGCTGGGCCACACTTCCTCTGTGAAATCTGTGTCTCTTATTCATTGCATTAAACCTGTTCTCACTTCCTACTGTGGCTCTGCCCTGGTATTCTTTTCTATGGTGGAGTCAAGAACCTGGTAAGAGGACGGGGGGGCGGGGGTGGGGGTGTTGAGGCTACCGCGCCTTCCCAGACCCCTTCTTCTCAATAGAATGAGAAAGAGGTTGATGATCTTTATTATTCAAAAAATACCATTTTCTTGGCTTGAGGTTGAATAAAAGAAAAAAAAAAATACAGCAAGAAATACTAGACCAAAAGCTAAAGAAAATTCAAGAGGCTTGTTTCATAAATACTCTGTACTTAGTCCTTTGACCTGATTACTGTATCGGTTTTAAAGCTTTTACTTTCTGTCTTACAGATAAAAGACTAATGTATTAGAGATCAGGTAAGAGACAAATGAAATGGAAAGAGTCATATATGATATGAGCTACCATTTATAACCGTGATTACTCGCTAATAAATAAGACCTAACAAAGAGAAGTCAGAGCTCAGGAAGCAGACTGGATTGATTGCTTCATAAGGAGCCTGGATTCAGAAAATAATTTAGATGTGTGTTCTTAAAGCTGCAGGAAGAGACTAAAAGAAAGCTATTGGTGAATACCCCCTCCTTTTTTTTTTTTTAAAGATGACCAGTAAGGGGATCTTAACCCTTGGCTCGGTGTGGTCAGCACCACGCTCTCCCAAGTGAGTGAACCAGCCATCCCTGTATAGGATCTGAACCCGTGGCCTTAGTGTTATCAGCACCGCACTCTCCCGAGTGAGCCACGGGCCGGCCCAGAATATCCCCTCCTTCTTGATGAACTGGGACATATTATAATATTATAACTGCATAATATTTAGATGGATTTAATGGGGGAATATGGAAATGACAACATGAAACACTTCAAGTTTTATTAGGTGAGTTTGTAAGGTGAGTAAGACAGAAATGAATATGTAGGTATTGTCCTGCTCTAAAGAAATATGCTTGAGAAGATAATAAAGAAACTAAGGAAATTACAGGTAGAGGTGGCATTGTTAACTAAAGAGAAATCAGTCGGGACAACAATAAGTCATCTCCAGTCATCTTATCTCTATCACTGCAGTATGTTGGACATATGGAGGAATTTTCCTACGTGGAATTCACACTCAGTAGTTAAAAGTGAATTTTATGTACGTAAAAAATAGTAGATATTTTCTTGAATAATAGATGACTCTGTCAGGTCTGGAACTCATTGACTTTGTATCTTTCGGTACAGAAGACTCCACAAGGTGAAATCTAGAGGAGTTGTTTGTGAAAAATAAAATGAAAGGAAGAAAGAAAGATTTCTTGTTAGAAAAAGCAAAGGGAAAAAAAAAGTCTTCAAAGCTACCTCCAAATATCATAGAGAAAGAAAAGAATCAATTTCAGAATGAGGTTATGAGGCAGTAATAGCTCCTGCTGCGCACAGAGTTAAAATTTTCTTGGGAACTTGGTGTGGATGGAGAGAGAGAGAGGGAGAAATGAGAAAGCAAGTTTATGAAGCAGGCTTGGAGAACTGCCTGGTTAAAACATAAAGTGCCCTGTTCAGAAGGGTAATAGAAATGAAGAGATTTTAAAAGATGTGAGACATTGAAAGTGTGGACTCAAACAGGTACGGGTACCCTGACACTTCTCTCTGTGTGATGGAAATGCAAAGATTACTCAGAGCCCAAATACTGAGAACAATGAGAAGCCTGAAGGGGCTGCACCAAGAAAGACTCCCTCAAGAAGGGAGAAACATGGTGCAGCCCCTGTCAGTATTTGCTTCAGCTTTTATTGTAAAAACAAGGAAATACAAGAGAAAAAACAACTTAATCAAAGGAATGAAAAGAAATTGAAGGCCTGCCCATGGCTCACTCGGTAGAGTGCGGTGCTGATAACACCAAGGCCGTGGGTTCGGATCCTATATAGGGATGGCCGGTTTGCTCACTGGCTGAGCGTGGTGCTGACAACACCAAGCCAAGGGTTGAGATCCCCTTACCGGTCATCTTTAAAAAAATAAATAAATAAAAGACCTATTAAAAATGGGCCGGCCTGTGGCTCACTCGGGAGAGTGCGGTGCTGATAACACCAAGGCCATGGGTTCGGATCCCATATAGGGATGGCCGGTTAGCTCACTGGCTGAGCATGGTGCTGACAACACCAAGTCAAGGGTTAAGATCCCCTTACCGGTCATCTTTAAAAAAAAAAAAAAAAAAAAAGAAATTGGTTATGGGGCAATCTCTGGAAAGCATCTTGAGAAACAAAGGAAAGGGAGTGAAGCTGGATAAGAAATGACTTTAATGTCCTTAACTAATCCAGCAGAACATCCTTGAAGATCTTTGCTGTGCTAAGGGCTTTTGCCCTTTGAACAATCCCTGTTCTGCCTCAGCTCTCTTACCTGCACTAAGGGCTTTCGACCTGTGTAAGTTCCCTGGTCTTTCTCAGTCTTAACATTCCTACACTCCTCCGCACTACCCCAATGTTCACAGCGGCACTATTCACAGGAGCCAAAAGATGGGAACAACCCAAGTGTCCATCAACAGGCGAATGGATAAACAAAATATGGTACATCCATACAATGGAATGTTGTTCAGCCTTAAAAGGGATGAAGTGTGGACACATGCTGCAACATCAACTGACCTTGAACACATTATGCTAAGTGAAACAAGCCAGACAAGAAAGGACAAATATTGTATAATTCCATTCATATGAGGCATTTAGATTAGGCAAATTTATAGGGACAGAAAGTAGAATAATGATTACCTTTAATCATTAAAAGGTAGGGGCTGGAAGAAGTGGATGTGAGGAGTTATTGTTTAACAGGTGCAGAATTTCTACTTGGGATGATGAAAAAGTTCTGGAGATGGATGGTGGTGCTGGTTGCACAACATTGTAAATTTACTTAATGCCACTGAACTGTACAATTAAAAATGGTTAAAATGATAAATTTTGTGTATGTATATTTTACAATAAAATAAAAAATGTTAGGAAAAAAAAAGATGTGAGATGCAGACAAGCAGAGTCTCAGTGACTGTGATCACCATTGTTGCTAATTCCCAATTTTGTAAGAAGGCAGAGTGTTTAAAATGACAAAGTGAGGAGACCTTAAGCATAGGTGGATTTCTCCCACTTTATATATTAAAGAGTACTGTATTAGTCACGGTTCTCCAGAGACACAGAATCAATAGGATATGTTATAATTACATGAGAGGGATTTATTAGGGGAATTAGCTCACGTGGCTATGAAGAAAAGTCCCACAATAGGTCGTCTATAAACTGGATGCTGGTAGCATGGCTCAGTCCAAGTCCAAAGGCCTCAGAACCAGGGAAGCTGATGGTGTCCTTGGTGTAAGTTCTGGAACCCAAAAGCTAAAGAGCCTCGAGCTGTGATGTCCATGGACAGGAGAGTGTACCCCAGCTCCAGTGGATCGAGAGAGAGCGGTCACCTCTTCCCTCTCTCTTTTGTTCTCTCTGGACCCCCAGCGGACTGGACGGTTCCCACCCACACTGAGGGCGGGTCTTTCCCACCCAGGCCACTCAGACTCTGATGCTAATCTCTGCTGGAAACACCCTCATGGACACACCTGAAAAGACAGCTTTACCAGGTTTCTCAGCATTGCTTCTCCTAACCAAGTTGACATCTAGAATTAACCTTCACAGGTACCCCATTTAACCTCTTGATGCCCACTCTGAATTCTGTATTACTACCACCACCTGCCTGGCATTGTAATGAGACTGAAACCAAGGTGGTTTTTTCTACACATTTTCTGTGTTTCCTCTAGATACCATTTTACTGCTATAATTTTTTTTTTTTTCTTTTTTGGCAGCTGGCTAATATGGGGATCTGAATCCTTGACCTCGGTGTTATAACACCAGGCTCTAATCAACTGAGCTAAGCATCAGCCCTGCTATGAATTTTAAGTGGCTATAAAAGTTCACACCTGGTCTGACCTATATACCCTAGGTCCTACAAACATAATTCATTTAGGATAACTGCTAAAATTTTGGAGGTTTGCTTTTGTATTTAGAAATTTGAAGATAATTAGTTGGTGTTGTGATAATCTTCAGTGTTCTGTAAATCATTCGTGCTTTTTAGAAAGAGAGCTTAAGTTGGGATTAATTTACCTCAGATCCTGGAGGAGCCATAACCTTGAAAAATAGCCTTTGCCTGGAAATCTTCAGACTGGGTGTACGTACACCAAGGCTTCCCAAAGGATGCGTAGTGGCAATAAATACATATTCTTTCTATCATCATGTAAGTTCCCTTTTCCTTTCCATGTTAGCTCTTCCGCACATGAGTATTACAAAGGAAAAACATACCTGAAACTGACTATGTCTTAGGATGGAAAAAGCTCCATGGTGCAGAAGGGCTATTTGAAATATTTTTAGAGAAGCCTCCTGTAATGGTTAGTCAAGACATCAGAAGTCTCCATTCCACTGAGTTGCCTGTACATTTCCTTTTCAGAAAGCATAAATTTCCATTTAAGTATTAAAAGTGGAGGTTTTTGGCTCTCGTAGGGGTTTTGTAAGGTCAACCTTGCTTTAATACAATGACCCCGCTTATTCTGTACCCTACTTATTGTCAAAGAATGCTTTGATCTGGACTCTAAAGTCTAAAGAGTCTGGTAAGGGTAAAGAGAGGCTTGTTGAGAAATATTGAATGCTAAAAGTGGCCTTTTTCATGATTTAATCGTAGGTAGTTCTTTTCTGCTATTCTCAATACTCATCATCAGGATGCGTCAGTGTTTGGAAGGAAAAATTACATTTGAATAGCTGAAATTGTACAGATTAGTGACACTGAAACTTTTAAATATACTGGGAAATTTCTGGTATTCCCAAAATTTTCAAATTGCACTAGATAAAACAGATACAAATATTGCACAATTCCTTTTAGATTCAGTGTGCATTATTCAATAATTAATTAAAGCTTATTTTATCAATCATATCATGAAATATTTATGCCAATCGCAGTCCATCTTATTTCACCTTTTCTAACATTTATTATTTCCAACCTCCAATAACAAAAAATAAAATTATATGCTAGCTGCTGGACCAATTAGCCTTTGGAAATATTTATCTTTCTTGAGCTGACCAGTCAGCTCAGTTGGTTACAGTGTGGAGCTGATGACATCAAAGTCTGGGTTCAATCATTGTCCCGGCCAGCAAAAAAAAAAAAAAACAGCAAAAAAAAAAAAAAAAAAAAATATGTATATATATCTTTTTTTCATTGAAAAGGAGAAATTTTGGTTGTTTACCAGAATTAATAGAACTATTTCTAAATTTTTATATATTTTTATATATATTCCATTTAATTATTTCCTAAACCAAATTCATTCTATTTCCAAACCAGAATCCCTTGTATTTATTTCTTGCTTCATATGAAACATAATTTCAGCTATGTTTTATATAAATTAGGTAATGAGAAATTTTTTATAGTCTTATAAAAATGGGTAAAATTATTATATTTGAGCTTCCATAACTTAAACTTGACTTCTCTAGCAACAGGGTCATGAAAGATGCATTTAGGAGTTCTGTGTTCGGGGTTTTTTTTTTTTTTCCAAAATACATTATTAATAGGGTTATGTGAATAGAAAAGTTAGAGTTTTTCTGGCCCAGTAGGTCTGGTTTGACTGACTGGCTTGACAGCAAGGATGACTTTGTAGTTGGTTAGGTCACATCGCAGCCATCGTCACAGCGAACTGAAGCAAGACCAGAAGGGAACGGCGCTGTCCCACCCAGCGACCCCTCGGCCCGGTCCTGCACAGCCCGCGTCCTCAGCTCCGGCAAGTTCTTCCCCGGTGGGGCAGCCCGACATGCCGGGTCCACGTTCGGTCCCGGGCAGGACGAAGGCCGTCTCGGGCGGCTGCCCCCTCCATCTGTGCTCCGGGCTGTCGCAGCCCCTGCTCGCGGCCAGGGCTGAGCACGTCTCCCCTGCGAGGCGACCCGGTCTACACTGGGGAGCAACGCTCCGGCCGAGCCGCAGGGCACGATCCCGTCTTACCATCGATAAGGCCGGTCGTCTTACCCTTGTCCGAGTCCCGGGATACTTGCTTCTCAGTTAAGAGCTCTGCACGGAGGGGGTGCCAGTGACTTCAAACCAGGGACAGGTCGGACGGGGTGAGCACGAGGGGACCGAGGGCTGTTGCGAATGATTCTCACGGTTCAGGCTGTCGCGATGATGGGGCAGTGTTGTCACAAGACAAACACTCGTGAGGACTCTCGTTCGACACTTTAACTTCGAAACGTCCGAGATGTCCCAGTGGCAGTTCGGGGGAGTAGCGCGACAAAGCGGCCAGGACGTGGACAGCTTCGGTGCCGAAGACATAGAGCATCTACTCGACTGTGACTAACAGCGAGAGCGACCTCGCTGCTCGTCACAGGCCGGCGCCTTCTGCCTCCTGTGCCTTGGATGACATTCCTGATACTCTTGTAACTGGGACAGTCTCTTGCCAACCCTCTTACACAGGGTTGTGACGAGTCACGGGAAAGAGAAAAGGGTGAGTCGTCGTTCTCTGAGTAAACCGACGCGGGGCTGTAGAGCCTGACGCCGCGGCGGGTCCCCTGCACCCCGCACCGCTGTCCTGACGCCGCGGCGGGTCCCCTGCGCCCCGCACCGCTGTCCTTACGCCGCGGCGGGTCCCCTGCACCCCGCACCGCTGTCCTGACGCCGCGGCGGGTCCCCTGCGCCCCGCACCGCTGTCCTTACGCCGCGGCGGGTCCCCTGCACCCCGCACCGCTGTCCTGACGCCGCGGCGGGTCCCCTGCGCCCCGCACCGCTGTCCTTACGCCGCGGCGGGTCCCCTGCACCCCGCACCGCTGTCCTGACGCCGCGGCGGGTCCCCTGCGCCCCGCACCGCTGTCCTTACGCCGCGGCGGGTCCCCTGCACCCCGCTCTGTTCTCCTCGCAACTTTCTTTCTTCCTCCTTCCTCCCCCCCAGCGGCTGGCCGGAATGGGGATCCGAACCTTTGACCTTGGTGTTACAAGGCTGCGCTCCAACCAACCGAGCCAACCGGTCAGGCCCTCGCGTGCTGCCTTCTGCGCAAGTGCAGTTAAAAAAAAAAAAATGCAGCCAAGGCTGCTTTCTCGTACTCGTTTATCTTACCTGCTTATGAGCTTACGTGTATACCTCGGTCTCCCCCTGTCAGAGTGTGAACTTCGGTGCAGGGCAGGAATTCCACTTTATTCACGCCGTACACCAGCACCTAGAAAAGGGACCTGCTCATAGTAGACACTGAACAACTATTTATTGGCTTGCAGGCTAACAGCGTCTGCCCAGTTCTATTAATCCTCAAAGATCACAGGTCTTTCTGATTTTTCTAAAGTTTTCTGATTGCTAATACTACAAATAAATAACCTTTTGAAGACTTTTAGACATCTTTCACTAAATGTGGTCTTTTTTTTTTTTTTTAAAGATGACCGGTAAGGGGATCTTAACCCTTGACTTGGTGTTGTCAGCACCACGCTCAGCCAGTGAGCAAACCGTCCATCGCTATATGGGATCCGAACTCGTGGCCCTGGTGCTATCAGCACCGCACTCTCCCGAGTGAGCCACAGGCCGGCCCCGTTACATTCTGATTGTGAGACTAATCCCAGTTAAAGTCCTCTATCTTTCTTTTAATTTAAGTCTTTAAGTTCCTGCATGTCTTCTTTCCTTTCAGATACGTAATTACCCTTAAGCCCCTTGGTCTCCTGACCCTGGCTGTAAAAAGTAAAACAAAGTTGAATGTAGTCATATTCTGCTTCTTAGGGTTCCACTGGTTTACAGCCGTACCACCCTGAACGAGCCTGATCCCGTCTTAGGGTCACACCAAAGACCGGGAGATGTATTTGGAACTAGGAAGAAACTGAAGATTATGTCCTCACATGCTTTCACTTGACATAGGAAAGCATATTCAGTGACTTCCTCACAGATGACTCTTGTCTGTTCGTAATCATGGCATCACATACTACAGCAAGTTTTGGCAACCAAATACTGGAGGAGAAAGTAATTTCTTTCTTTTTTTTTTTTTTATTTAATTAATTATTTATTTTTTGAGGAGAAAGTAATTTCTGAGGTCTCACAGAAATATAAAACTTGGGGGCCGGCCCGTGGCTCACTTGGGAGAGTGCGGTGCTGATAACACCAAGGCCCTGGGTTCGGATCCCACATAGGGATGGCCGGTTCGCTCACTGGCTGAGCGTGGTGCTGACAACACCAAACCAAGGGTTAAGATCCCCTTACCGGTCATCTTTAAAAAAAAAAAAAAAAAAAAAAAAGAAATATAAAACTTGGCAATAGGAGCAGCATTTATTATTATTATTATTATTGTTGTTGTTGTTGCTGTTGTTGTTGCTGTTGTTGTTGTGTCCGGCCATTATGGGGGAGCAGCATTTAAATAGGTTATTTCCTTTATTCCTCCATTGTGTCATGTTTGAACAATTTTTCTTGTCATGTTGGGACGACTCCCACATGAAGATCAAAAACCCACAGTATTTAATCAAATACACACATACACAATAAAAAAAAGAAAAAAGAAAGAAAGAAAACCCCACAGGACCGCTATCATAGAATGATAGGAGGATTAGTTGTTATGCTACTATCAGAAGAATTTTTAAAACAAAGGAACAGATCACCCTTGGTGAACTGATAAAGCTAGTAGCAGGAGATTATGTCTTAGATGGTGGCACAACTGGCTTATACACAGAGGTGGACTTACTGTCATAGACTGAATTGCATCCCCCCCAATTCAAGAGTTGAAGCCCTAACTCCTGATGTGATGCTATTTGGAGGTGGATCCTTTGGAAGGTAATTAGGTTTAAATGGGGTTATGAGGATGGGGCCCTCATAATGGGATTAGTGCTCCACGGAGCTTGCTTTCTCTCTCCACCGTGTGAGGACGCAGCAAGATGTCAACGTCTGCAGGCCAGGTAGAGAGTGGTCACCAGACTAGATCTCGCTGGCATCTTGGTCTCAGACTTCCAGCTTCCAGAACTGTAAGAAGATAAATTTCTGTTGTTTAAGCCACCCCATTAACAGTGTTTTGTTCTGGCAGCCCAAGCTAGCTGAGACGGTTATGATCATGTTTGGGAAAATGCAACCAGGACCAGGCAAAGTAAACCTGGAAGTACAGGCAATTATCCAAGATAATTAATAATAGTGATAGTATAGGAATGATGGCATTCCCAGTTAGGGAAGGATGCCTTCCTACTTTCTCGGGAAGTCTATAGCACGTCCTGGGGAAAGGATCGAGGGATCACCGCTCTCCATCCGAGAACTTACCAGAGAGCTCACAATGAAGCAGGCGCTGAGGACAGAGACGGGTACCACAGCGGGGGACCACACCTGTACCCCGAGCCACCAGACTCCTTTCCCTGTCAGGTCAGCAAGATGAATGTACCCACTTAAAATCTCCACTGCCAGAGGCCCAGGGAAATCAGAGTCCCAAGGACCTTAGAAGGGTAGAGAAGTCAGCCTACGAAAACTAACTACAAAAGGAAACAATGTGAAAGCAAGAAGAGACCGTAGACATCTCCTCAGAGCAAATGACCAAATAGCAGCCTGGGGCCCAGGACACACTCACGTAAAAGTCATCCAGAGCACGTGGTACTTTCCAGTTCCTACTCTTTCCCGGGCACCCCACGGCCTTCTCGTGAGTCCATGCCTTTCTCCAATATCATTTTGTCTTTAAATTCTCACCTCTTTGTATGGTAAATGCATATTTTTTTCAAAGCCTTCTAGTCCTGAGTTGTTCTTGTTTTTGTTTTCTCCTGTCACCTTTCCCTGGTCCTAGTACGTTGGGTCCATGCCTACCTCAATACTGCAATTATCATGATGTTACGATTCTTTCATGAAAGTTGTATACTTCTCCCAAAGTCGTCCTTCCCGTCTCAATGCCTGTTTTCTTGCGCCATCATACTTCTGCGACCTTCTCTAGAACTAAGCAGCAAGTGCTCACCTGTATCTTGAGGCCGTTCTTTCGGCACTGTTGTGTGCACACACATCGCTTTGACTCCGTGTACTCAGGATGTTTAGGAGCTCTGTGTCACTCTCCCTGAAGATGTGACCCTGGAGTTCTGGTTTCACTCAAACAGGCCCAGCTCTTTGATCCTCCTGTACCCACTCTAGCAACTGTAAGAGACGTGACTCACTCTGCAGTCAGCTAAAGCTTCCAGTCTAAAATAATCTCCAGAAATAAGGAAACACAAAAAACGACATTGAGAAACACATGAAAAACTATTCACCAGTACAGGTCTGATTATGTGTTTACTTTTCTAAGTGAATTTTTTTTTTTTTTTTTTTAAAAAAGATGACCGGTAAGGGGATCTTAACCCTTGGCTTGGGGTTGTCAGCACCACGCTCAGCCAGTGAGCAAACCGGCCAGCCCTATATAGGATCCGAACCCATGGCCTTGGTGTTATCAGCACCACGCTCTACCGAGTGAGCCACGGGCCGGCCTTCTACATGAATTTTTGTTTTTTATTTGGTTCCTGTGCAGTCAGACATGCAAAGTAAATTTTTTGTATGTCCCAGGGAAATCAGTTAGTAGTCTTTAAATAAACTGTGTGCTCCCTGATGAATCTATTTTTCTTTTTCTTAGATTTTATGTAAAGTCTAATGCATGTTTTTAACATTTATCGCATTTAGGAAGAACTTAGGTTACCTCAGCCTAGAAGATGAGCAAAAGTCTCTCTGCATGAAGGATTGATATGATAAACAACAATTGCACCTAGAGACAAGAGTGCAAAGTCATTGCTGAATGGAAGATTCTTGAATCTATCTGCAAAGGCTGTTAATACACTGCTATTGAGTCAGGGCCAGGTTTGGGCTGAGGTCAGGAAAATTATATAATCTTTTTGGCTGAAAGAGAATAGTGTTCTTTTTTTTTTTTTTTTTTTTTTTTTTTTTTTTTTTTTGTGACTGGTAAGGGGATCGCAACTCTTGGCTTGGTGTCGGCTGCCCCGCGCTCAGCCAGTGAGCGCACCAGCCATCCCTATATAGGATCCGAACCTGCGGCCTCGGCGCTCCCGCGCCACTGCGCTCCCAGTGCCGCACTCTCCTGAGTGAGCCACGGGCCGGCCCCAATATGTTTTTTTTTTTTTTTTTGTGACTGGTAAGGGGATCGCAACTCTTGGCTTGGTGTCGGCTGCCCCGCGCTCAGCCAGTGAGCGCACCAGCCATCCCTATATAGGATCCGAACCTGCGGCCTCGGCGCTCCCGCGCCACTGCGCTCCCAGTGCCGCACTCTCCTGAGTGAGCCACGGGCCGGCCCCAATATGTTTTTTTTTTTTTTTTTGTGACTGGTAAGGGGATCGCAACTCTTGGCTTGGTGTCGGCTGCCCCGCGCTCAGCCAGTGAGCGCACCAGCCATCCCTATATAGGATCCGAACCTGCGGCCTCGGCGCTCCCGCGCCACTGCGCTCCCAGTGCCGCACTCTCCTGAGTGAGCCACGGGCCGGCCCCAATATGTTTTTTTTTTTTTTTTTGTGACTGGTAAGGGGATCGCAACTCTTGGCTTGGTGTCGGCTGCACCGCGCTCAGCCAGTGAGCGCACCAGCCATCCCTATATAGGATCCGAACCTGCGGCCTCGGCGCTCCCGCGCCACTGCGCTCCCAGTGCCGCACTCTCCTGAGTGAGCCACAGGGTCGGCCGAGAATAGTGTTCTAAGGCACAAGAAGCAGTAGTGCACGGTTGTGTGATGTCAAAGGTAGGCTTCCTGCATATCACAAATTTGGAGATCCTTCCTGACTTGCAGTCTCCAAACTGTGAAGCTTTCCCTCTACCAAATCATTGACACCAGTATATCCTCAGGTACGTAATCCTACATAGAGAAAATCCATTATAGCCTATGCTAATCAAACAGATGTTTAGGTTGAAGGAAGGTTACAATTAGTGATGAAATAGACACTGAGAAACAAGTAGCTTAGGTATCCCGGCATCTTCCTTAGAGGTCAACTAAAATTTAAGAATTGTAGAGGGGAGAATGGGAAAAAACAGTTTTGAGTTCACAGCCATCCACTGATGTGTTGCAGGATCCAGACCAATGAGAAAAGAGCTGTAAGCTGTAGACACGCTGAGACAGCTTCAAGTCCTCTTTGGTCTCCTGTCTGCCCGGCATCCGTAGTTGCCCTCACACCCTCCGCCCCTGCCCCTTGGGCTTCTCCCCTTTGCGTTCCTGAGTCTCGTGTTGGAGTGCAGACTATGAGGGTTTCCTGTGAATACACAACGCTGAGAAGAGAGGAGCAAAGGCAAAAACTAGAAAATAATTTAAAATAAATCAGAAAAGCAGTGAGAATAAGTCATTTTTCAGAATAAAAGCAGAACTGTGTGTAGGCCCAGGTCAGGTATGCAAATCCCAGCAGAATACTTTGAGTATGACCAGGGAGTATTGTAAAAACTACAGCTGAAGAGGACAGATCTAGATGAGAATTGGTAGATGTTTTGCTCACTTTCTATTCACCTCATTGCTGAGGGGGGTAGTCCCACCCTAGGGAGCCCCTGACACTGGACAGATGAGATTGACACAGCCTTGGGAGGAGGCCACCACACGCCATGCAGGGTCAGGTGGAGTTGGCACTTGGGAGCAGAGTGAACAGCAGAGACTGTGGGAGTCAGCATTTGTGGTAACGAGGGTGGGGTGGCCCCTGGCTCCCGAGGGAGGATGAGAGCGGCTTGTTTGAATGATGGCGCAGGCTGTCAGGGAAGGGAAACCTGCTAGTTTGAGGAGCAGGTGGAGTGCGGCTGGGCCAGCTGAGAAGGGTCTTAGCTGAGCGGGAAGCGCATGGACGAGAACAGGGGAACTGCTGATGGGGCGTTTGGGGTTCTGTATGGCTGAAGGATATCAAGACAGCACACGACGTTTTAGTCCTTATCGTCCAATAGAGCTAGGAAATACAGAGCATTTGCTGTTAGGGTGAATCAGCAGACACTTCTTTTATAAGAGACAGGACACATGAATCCACAATTTGAACTTCCCCAAATCTTCTTACCAGGGAAGCAGCGTTGACGATGCTCTTTTAACATGAACACCTGGTGTTTGAATAAGGACAGGGGATCAGCTCTTACTGTACAACTATTAACCTTAAGGCTTTAAACTTAAAGCAAATAACCATTCATTTAGTTCACAATTGCGGGGGTCAGTAATTTGGGCTGAATTGCACTGGGCAGTCCTGGCTTGGCTGGCTTTGCTCCGTCTCAGGGGGCTCGCTCACGTGTCTGCAGTGAGCTGGTGGGTTGGCTGGGGCTGGCTGGTTTGCCATGACTTTATATGGGACGGGTGGGATGACTGGGGTCTCTCACCATTTGGTCTGTCACCCTCTAGTGGGTTAGCCAGGACATATTTACGTGGTGGCAGGAGGGTCGCAATAGTAGTAAGAGAATAAGCCACATTGTGCACATACTTTTAAAATCCTGTGTGCCAGGAAATTACAAATTCTCCCAAATTATAACATTAAAAGACAATCACTCTCTTACACTTAAAATATTTTTTTTTTTAAAGATGACCGGTAAGGGGATCTCAACCCTTGACTTGGTGTCATCAGCGCCACGCTCACCCAGTGAGCAAACCGGCCATCCCTATATGGGATCCGAACCCATGGCCTTGGTGTCATCAGCACCGCACTCTCCCGAGTGAGCCACGGGCCGGCCCTTTAAAACTTATTATTATATCTAATGCAAGCCACTGCACTGTAAACAAAGTTGCTTTATCTTATATCAACCTTAGAGCCTACAGACAATTTAGGGAACAGCTTGTTGACAAAGAGAATATCTCATTACATAGTGACATTTTTTCTTCCCCCCCAAAGGTCCAACCTACCCAGAAAAATAATTTTCAGATAAAAAACCTTTTAAGAAAACTGATCTGGACTTTATTAGTCTTAAGGATCTTCTTCCTAATCTAAGGGCGATCCTTTTAACTAGGCTTCCACCCTGGCCTTGGCCCTGCTAATTTCTTTTTCTTTTGGTGGCTGGCCAGTATGAGGATCCAAACCCTTGACCTTGGTGTTACAATACCATGCTCTAACCAATCAACAGGCCAGCCCTACTGATTTCAAAAGCAGGCAGGAAAAAGAGAATCAAAATATATTTTCTTTACCTTCAATTCTAGGCTTCCCACTGCATGCACTTTTTTCTTCCAGATGATGGTGATGGTGCCCCTTTCTCCTGGTAGTTACACAGGCCTAGGCCTTGTATGCAGGCAACGTGAAAAGAAAAGGGAAAGGCATACACATACAGAAGAAAAGGTGTCCAGAAGAATGAAAGGAAGGAAAGAGTGTTTGTGACAGTCCATTTCCACGGCAATCTCTTTATAACGTCCACTGAGAGTTCACCATCTAACCTGTATCCTATTTGTGTAATCCTGAGGACTACATTTTTTTCCTTAGTCCATATCAAAATGCATCTCACTAAAAAAGCTAAAGAAAGGCCGGCCCGTGGCTCACTCGGTAGAGTGAGGTGCTGATAACACCAAGGCCACGGGTTCCTTTTCTCTTTTTTTAATTAAATTTCTATTTCGAGATCATTGTAGACTCACACGCAGTTGTAAGAAATAATACAGAGAGATCCTGTGTACCCTTTATCCAGTTTTCTGCAGTGGTAACATCTTGTAAAACTGTAGTACAGCATGAAGATACTGACACTAATGTCAAGACACGGAATGTGTCCATCGTTGTAAGGACCCCCCATGACACCATTTAGAGCCATGCTCACTTTTATCCTGCCCCCAAGCTTTCCTTAACCCCTGGCAACCCCTAATCTGTTCTCCGTTTCTATAGTTTGGGTGGATTGGCTTTTTTCATTCAGCATAATTTCCTGGAGATTCATAGAGGATGTGCATACGTATCCATAGTTCATTCCTTTTTATTGCTGAGTAGTGTTCCCTGGTGTAGTTGGACCACAGTCTGTTTAACCACTCATCGCTGAAGGTTGTTTCCAGTTTGGGGCTATTACAAATAAAGCTCCTAGAAATGCTTGTGTGTGAGTTTGAGCGTGAATATAAAATTTCATTTCTCTGAGGTAAACACCAGTAGTACAGCTGCTGGGTCATATGGTAGTTGCATGTTAATTTTTTGAAGAAAGTACCATACTGTTTTCCAGAGAGGCTGTTCCATTCCACATCCCAGCACATGCAATCCAGTTTCTGTACATCCTCCTCAGCACATGATATATTCACTATTTTTTATTACAGCCATTCTGATAGGTATGTAGTGATATCCCTTTGGTGGCCTTAAATTGCATTTCCTAATGGCTAATAATGTTGAACATCTTTTGTGTGTTGACGTGCCATCTGTATGTCTGTTTATGTATTTTGCCCATTTTCTAATTGGGTTATTTGGTGCTTTTACTATTGAGTTTTAAGAGTTCTTTCTTTCAAGATACCAGTCCTTTGTGGGACTCATGCGTTTTGCAAGTATTTTCCCCAGTCTGTGGCTTTTCTTTTCATGCATTTAACAGGATGTTTCGCAGAGCAAAAGTTTTAATGAAGTGCAGTTCACCAACTTTTCCTTTTTTAGATCATGCTTTTGGTGTCAACTCTAGGAACTGATCGCCCAGATCTAATCCTGAAAATTTCTTTCATATTTTTTAGTTTTATGTTTTAAATTTAAGTCTATGATCCATTTTAAGATAATTTTTGTATAGGGTATAACATTTAGGTCACGGTTCTTTTTTTTTTTGCCTATGCAAGTCCAATTGCTCCAGCAGTAATTGTTGAAAAGAATGTCTTTTCGTTGGTGAATTTTGCACCTTTATCAACAATCAGACCCATTTTTTTATTATTGTGGTCGAATATGTGTTCCATAAAACTTACCATCTTAAGGCTGGCCCGTGGCTCACTCGGTAAAGTGCGGTGCTGATAACACCAAGGCCACAGGTTCGGATCCTATATAGGGATGGCCGGTTCGCTCACTGGCTGAGCGTGGTGCTGACAACACCAAGCCAAGGGTTGAGATCCCCTTACCGGTCATCTTTAAAAAAAAAAAAAAAAAAAACAACTTACCATCTTAACCATTTTTAATTCTGTAGTTCAGTGATATTTACACTGTCGTGCAACTATCCATCTCCAGATCTCTTGCATCATCCCAATAGAAACTTTAATACCCGTTAAGCAATAACTTCCCATTGCCCACTCCCCCTCTGTTTAAGTATTTTTCTGTAAGTGGCATTGCATATAAAGACTGTTACACCCTGATTTGAGATCCAAACACTAATTTGTTTTCTTTCTTTTCTTTTTCCAGAGTGGGCCAACAGATGGAGTTTTCAAATACGAATGTAAAAACTGTTTCCGAGGCTGAACATGCAAAATGACTTTACAGTGTGGAACACCAAAGGGATCAACCAGACCTCAGATGACAAGATTCAAAACATGAGTAGAGTAGCTCCGACCTAGTACGGCTCAGTGGAAATGTAAAAACTAACTGTTTCCGAGGCTGAACATGCAAAATGACTTTACAGTGTGGAACACCAAAGGGATCAACCGGACCTCAGATGACAAGATTCAAAACATGAGTAGAGTAGCTCCGACCTAGTACGGCTCAGTGGCCATAGGGCCAGCAGGAGGGAATGGCCCTATTAGGAAAAGCTTGTGGAAACAGCCCCAGTGGAAACAATATGTCCTAGCTAACAGGGTTTTCAAGTGTTCCACAGTATTCGGTTAGCTGATTGCTTTTGTATTCAATTCCATATCTTAAAAAACACCCTTGTCTTGCTACTTCTTGATTTCTCAGCATGAAGCACAGTATACTGAATTCTCTTATGATTATGAATGTTGTTAAAAACTGAAACATGTAGCAAGTTATGATTATTTTCCTTTTCTGCATAACTTTTTACCTTCCCAGGAATTAATGTTTTTTCCACATGCTTAGTTTTCTCTATGCTGGTCTGTAATTCAACTGCAGACTCTTCACCGGTTGTCTTGACTCCCCACTCGTGGACTTTTGCCCTCTGTGCTGCGCTCGCCTCTCGTCCTGGGAGCTGCCTACACCATCATCCCAGGAAACTGCTGGATCTCCTTTTTCCTGACCTCGTGTTTGCTACTGTTTTTGTCTGTTTCCTTCCCTGTTTGGATAAATATATCCTCTGCAGCTTCCTATAAAGGGAAGCTTGCCTATCTGAAATGCCTTTCTTTTATGCTTGCTCTATAGTTTGTTTAGGTATAGAATTCAAGGTAGAAAATTATTTTCTGCATGTTATCATATGACCAGGAGTTCTGAGGGATCCTCTCCCTCCATAATAACTATATCTTCATCAAAACACAATCTTTAAGACATTGCTGAGTTTTTTCTTTTCTTTCTTGGTGCACCTTGTTAGAAAACATTGCTCGTTTTATAGGAGGTATCAGAGGTCTTCAGTTATCTGACCCTCAGACAAGCGAGCAAACAAACATATTGTTCTCTAAGCATCTGGGTCCAGAGCTTGGGCACTGGAAGCTAAGGGAGCAGAAGGTAGAAGCAAAGCCAGGGCAGGGGCTGGAGCCGGAGGGAGTCAGAGCTCTCTAACCCTCCTCCCGGGTCTCCAGTCCTAACATACCCACACGCTGCATTGCCCTGGTTCTAATGATCAGCACCTAACTGATTCCATGTGGGAATTTTCTGTGTGTCTTGCCATATCCTGTGAACTTACAGTGAAAACAGGGCATGGTTCTTCTCTAGTCTCAGATCTCCAGCAGATGAACGTTTTTTCTTTGTTGGCTGTCCCGTATGGGGGTCCGAACCCTTGACCTTGGTGTTGTCAGCATCACACTCTCCCAAGTGAGCCACCAGCCAGCCAGTGGCACATTGTTTTATATTCCGCGCCTGGAGTTAGCCTCAGACAGGGGAGGGGCAGGCTAGAAAGCACCTCATGTTCACAGAGGAACCTCCAGCTTCCTACCCTGGTTCTCCCCTCCACATATCAAAGGATTAAGCTTGTGTTGCCTATGTACAACCTTCAGTTCTCTTCTGTCTCATGCCAGGGCTGTGCAATAAACTTAGAAGATGAGAATCCAAACATTTTATTCTTCATTTCTAGGCAGCTGGCCGGTGCAGGGTCTGAACCCTTGACCACACTCGAACCAGCTGAGCTGACTGGCCAGCCCTGAGAATCCAAACATTTTCATTCTCTGGGTTGCCATGGCTGCACTAGAGGGAGGTACTCCTGAAGTGAATAAGGGATCCAAAACGGGGCACTATGCATCCATTAGCACCCGATGTGAGTGCCTTGGTTCAGCCCAGAGGATTCCCGGTCAACAGCGTCACCATCAACAGAGAGGCCCTTTGAGATAAGCACTGAAAAAGACCCACTGGGTTTTATAGTATGAAGATAATCAAGGACAATATAAACTTGAGCAGTTTCTACAGAGCTGTAGGAAAAATGAAGCAGCAAATGTAGACATTACTTTTGAGAACTATGGAAGGGAAGAGGATGGTGTGTTGCTCCTCCTGATTGCTAGGAAGAGAAGCCAGCAAGTCCCCAAGTCACCAAGCCAGGAGGAAGAGGCCATCAATGCTGGGTGACTGGTGGCCCCCCCAGAGGAGAACAGGGAGGAAGATCGCCTCAGCCTCGAGAGCGGGAAGTGGGATGCACGGGGCAGAGACAAGAGTAGATGGGAGGGAAACACTTGTCCATTACGCAAGGTCACGTGATGGCCTCAGTTTCTCAATGAAGTAGGAAAAACAGGCCAACTGCTTAGAGGGAAAGAGCCAAAGTTCTCTGGTTGTGTAGGGGCAGAAAGGTGTGATACCTGTTCTCACCTGTCAAAAGGGTCACAGCCCACACCCCTATAACAAAAGACAGGTTAGTAAGAGAAAAGTATGACAAATTTATTCAATCAAAGTTTTACATGACTTGGGAGCCTTTGGAAATGAAAACCCAAAGACCCGGGGAAAACTGCTAGCTGTCATGCTTAGGTTCGCTGTACAATGGACAGCCACGTGGGAGTGTGGCTGGATAAAAGGGTGCAATCCAATGGCATCGGACCGAGGGGGACCCAGCAGGCCTGTCTGTTCAGAGTCTTCTTGGCCTCGTTGCATGGCATCCCTTCCTCCCGGCTATGGGGCAGGGCTGCTCTGAAATAAAGGTCCTCAAGAGAGAAGGGAGAAGAAAGTGATCTCTCCAGGTGTGGAGAAGGACGGGGGAAGACGAGAGAGGAAGGGCAGGAAGAGCTCGCTCGCGAGCCTGCCCGTCGCCTCTGGTCCAAAGCACTCAGCACACCCGAGGCCCCGCTTTGGGGTGTCGTGTTCTGGGCCCTGACAGTTGAAGTGAGAATTAGTGAATAACACTAACAAGGCTGATCATCACTAACATTGAGTCAGGGCTACTCTGTGTCAGTCCTATGCCCAGTACCATAAGTACATCATCCCACCTACTCCCCACACAGCCCTATGGAGCAGGAATCTTGTTATTCCCATTTTATGCGTGAGGAAGTCGGATGAGTGACTCGCCTAAGCTCACATCGTTAGCATATATGGGGAGAGGAACTAGGGCTGCTTGACTCCAAATGGGAAAAGGATTTGCCAAGGATGGCTAAGGGGTGGACTAGAACCGCACTGTCCAATAGAAATATAATGTGATCCACACATAGAATTCAAAATTTTCTAGTAGACATATTTTTAAAATTACAATGTATTGTATACTTATAATTTAAAAAGCAAAGAGAATAGATTTCAATAAATATTTATTCATATTAATAAGTAAATATTTCCAATAGAGAATGAAAACTTTGGAATAACTTCCATCTAATGTCTGAATGAGGAAAAGAGAAAAAGTCTTTTTTTTTTTTTTTCTAAAAGATGACCGGTAAGGGGATCTTAACCCTTGCCTTGGTGTTGTCAGCACCACGCTCAGCAGTGAGCTAACCGGCCATCCCTATATGGGATCCGAACCCATGGCCTTGGTGTTATCAGCACCGCACTCTCCCGAGTGAGCCACGGGCCGGCCCCGAGAAAAAGTCTTTTAAAACATCATTCACTACTGAAAGCTCCTCATCTAGTTTCTGGAGAAAATTCTTTGCTTTAGTAACGGAAAAGACACTATGTTACTAATTGAATGCAAAATACATTGTTCTATTAAACCATGAGGACAACTGCACAATCCTACTCGACTCTGGAACAGGCCCTTTTTGGTGAGAGAGGGATCCATGGTTCTGTAAAGCGGTTCCTGGGCCAGCAGCATCAGTCACTTGGCAGCTTGTCAGACATACAAGTTCTTGCCCCACCTCAGGCCTATTTTGTCAGAAACTCTGGGGGGTGGGGCCCAGCACTCTGTTTTAACAAGTCCTCCAGGTGATTCTGATGCCCCCTGAAGTTTCAGAACCGCTGGTACAAAGCAGATACTTTGGATGCACCTGACAGTCAGCTTTTTCTCTAATGTTCCCATGATCTCCCTAAAAGGTATGTGACTGTGCAAGCATCATTTACATGTATTTGAGAAAAAATTGCAAAAGTCTGGGGAGAAAGAAAATATTCATTGTAACTCATTTCACATGGTTGGATTTTTATTTTATTATTTTTTAATTTTTTCATTCTTTTTATATTTTTGAAATCTTCTACAATGAAATGAAATACACTTACTGAAAGGGGAATGCAAACTTCATGTTAAAAGCATATGATTAGATACTGATAGCTTTAAATGCTACCCACTAGGATGTAAGAGAAGGTATCTTGCTCCTGAGTGAGGGTATATTTACACTGGAAAACAATGGAAACAAACTCAGCACATCCCCTGTGATTGCAACAGGAATGTGATAGTGATAAAAATGGGATTTATCAGTGTTTGGGGACTCACTGATTCACATCAGTGTAATCACTGCTTGATCACTGGGTGAATAAACTTATGCTTTTGCAATGATTCTGATGACTTAGTGAGGATAACTGCAAAAACTGCACCGATCCAAAGAGAATACGTCGTAATTGCCTATGTTGATATTAGGGTTAAAAATAGGTTGGAGTCACAACAACATGACTAATACACTTAATACCACTGAACTGAACATTTAAAAACTCTTAAAATGGTGAATTTTTTTTTTTTTTGTCTTTTTTTGTCTTTTTCCGTGTCCGGCAACGGATCGCAACCCTCAGTGTTGCCCCCGTACCGGACCCGGGGACCGGCAATGGGATTGCAACCCTCGGTGTTGCTCCCGTGCCTCGCTCAGCCAGTGAGCGGGAACCGGTCTGTATGTGGGATCCGAACCCTCAGGCGGGAGCGCCGCCACGCTTCCCAAGCGGCGCACTATCCAGTGCGCCACCAGGCTGGCCCAAAATGGTGAATTTTATATCATGTGTTTTTGTGGACTACAATTAAAATTTTTTAAATTTTAAATGTTAAAAAATATTAAAAATTTAAAGAGACATTAATGAAATGGCAGAGCAACACAATAAAGAAAATCAACAGAGCCAAAAATTGTTCTTTAAAAGATCTAATAAAATGGATAAACTTCCAGAGAGACCATTAATTTTTAAAAAAGGATAAGGCACACATTCTGACTTTAGAAATGAAAACATGACATTTCCGTTCATCTTACAAGCCTTAAAGTGATGAGAATATTACGTACATTTCTTACGCTCATAACTTCGAAAACTTTTATAAAAATGAAAATAATTCGGGGCCGGCCCAGTGGCGCACTGGATAAGTGCGCCGCTTGGGAAGTGCGGCGGCGCTCCCGCCCGAGGGTTCGGATCCCACATACAGACTGGCTCCCGCTCGCTGGCTGAGCGGGGTGCGGGAGCGACACCGAGGGTTGCGGTCCCGTTGCCGGTCCCCAGTCCGGTGCGGGGGCAACACTGAGGGTTGTGATCCGTTGCCGGACACGGAAAAAGACAAAAAAGACAAAAAAAAAAAAAAAAAAAAATGAAAATAATTCTAGGAAATCACAACATACCAATACTGTCTGAAAAAGAAAAAAATCTGAAGAATTTTATATTTTTTTTAATTAGCTCTAATTAAAACCTTAACACAAAGAAAAAATAGATTGGAGTATTGTTAATGTAGCATCAGCCTCCGACTTAAAATATAAACAAACACTGAGATGCAAAAGCTGTTCACTCAGTCCTGGATCTAGGAGGATTCTGATAAACAAGCAGCGACAAGGAGGCGGATGTTTCCCTGTATCACTGAACCTTGCTCTGTCCTGTCTACAATGTGAAAGATGAAGTGCTGTTACTCTTCTTGGCAGCAGGTGGAGCTATTGGGACACGTACAGCTTGCTAGAGGAAAAAAGGACATCTTGGTCAGTTGAAAATTCTTCTGTGATAAATTTAAGACAAATGCAAAGGATCCTTCATGATTGAAATCAGCAAAGCTGGTAAGTCCAGCTTCCAGGCACCCAAAAGCTAGGGTTAGTCATGTACACTGTGGAGAAGCATTGTCTGTAGTTAGTATTCGTGATCCACACCCGGAAAAAAGTTTTTAAAAGCAAGGCCTTAATTTAAAAGCATGCCTGTGACATTTGTGGCTAGAGACCGTCTTTCAGTCCTATCAAAGAGAAGCAGGAGGATGTTTATCACAAAGCACTTTGGCCATTTACGGGCAGAAAGTAAGGAGAGAGGCTCCAATTGCCAAGTGAAAATAATTTTTATTAATAGAGAAATGTTCTCACCAATACCAGTGATGCCTGTATTGGTTCTGCAAGTCATCCTTGGAATGAAGGCTGAGCTGTGCAGAGGAGAATTAAAACATCTGCTTTTAAGAGCAGGAAAATCATCTGCTGATCAAAATACCTGTTCCTGAGTTGGATAAGAATTCAAGATACATGCATCTAGAGGACACATCAGTTTTTGTTCTGATTTTATTGTTTTCTTTTAATAAACCATCTTTCACTTCATTCATTTTAACTGAATATGGTATGTGATCTAATTACCCAACGTACACACACACACACACACACACACACACACATGCATACTGTTGATGAAAGTGAAACAAAAAGTAATGACCACCAGCAGGTGTCATAGTTCTCTGGTACTGATTGTTGGAAACACAATTTCCATAGCATTTTTTTTTTTTAAGTGGAAGAGTCTTTGATGTTGAACACTTTCTTGTGGTGATTCCAGAGTTTTAAAAAAATCCGGTTACCTTTTAATATGTAACACTACCCTCTTAGGTTCTATACCAGTGGCCTGTGAATTAAACTGACAAAAAACAGTTTAACAAGAGAAAAGGCATACAAATTTTATTTGGTGTTAATATTTTAATTCTTTTTTTACAGAGATCTTTATAGAAAAGAAGATCCAGAGAAGCAGTTAGACCAGGGGGCTTATATACCATTCTAACAAAGGGCAATAAATCTGTAGAGAAGTGGCAAGAAAAGAAAAAGGGGTTTAAGCTCCTGGAGGTAGCAAATTGTGGGAAAGTAAATATATGGGGGAAACTAATAAAAGCTAAGGGTTGTTTTGGTAAGGTTTGTTTGTGAAGACTAATTGCAGTGCCCGCTCTGTTTCCAGTGACGAGGGTTGCTCTCCTGGTACAGGAGAGGGGTGCAGGAACACACTCTCAAAGGGAAATTTATGTCCTGCTTTCAGCAGATGGGGGAGGGTAAAGAGCTCTTTTCTCATTTGCTGCTTCTTAACAGCCTTCAGCTCAAAATAGTCCTATGCAAAGTGACATATCTTGGGATGGCATACTCTGTTCCCCTTCACCTGTTATATACATGTGGAAATCAAGTCTTAGAGAAATTAAATGTTTTGACTTAGACACACCGGTGGGCAGTAGAGAAATTAAAACCGTATCTGACTGTTAACATTACAAAATAGTCTCATTCTCTGGGTCGATTTCTAAAATATGTGTTTGAAAGTCAGGAGATGAGGGTATGTGGGTGACATCTTAACTAGTCCAGGGACATGCTGACATCACAAGATCTCATCTCATCTGTTCCTGCAACTCTGAGGCTCTGCCAAGAACCTTCCTTTTCAAAAATTTAAAGTTTGTCCATTTTTCAGCTGCCAACTTCCACGAACTGGAGAATCTATTCACCTTTTCTAACCCTGGGACCAAACAGAGAAGCAGTTTATAGTGTTAAAAACCTGGTTGATCAGGATAAAAGGGAAGCACTGAGGGAATCAGAATTCCAGAGATTCAGGTGCAGGTGAGCCAAGAAAGTAACATTTAATGCCATTACGGCAGTAGTTCTCAACCCGGGGCATCTTCCCCCCAGGAGACATGTGGCCATGGCTAGATACATGTTTGGTAGTAAGCGTGGGTGTGGGGAGGTGGCAGGCAGACACTGGCACACTGGCCTTTCATGGGCAGAGGAAGGACAGGGACCAGGTTGAGCCAAGTAAAGTGAGGGCAAAATAAAGGTTTTTTAACTAAAAAACCCTCAGTAATCAAGATAAATGTTTTAAAGCACTGCTTTTAAAAATCAAATCAATGCAAAAAATTCATGATGGACAAAATATCAAAATGTTAAAGACAGGATCAGGATCAGTAACAGTGCTGGGCTGAGCCGTTCCGGGGCCTGAGGCAAAAGAGAAAATCAGAAATACTGATCCTTGTCTTTATTTTTTATTTATTTATTTTTTTATTTTGTCTTTTGTCTTTTTCCGTGTCCGGCAACGGATCGCAACCCTCAGTGTCACCCCCGTACCGGACCGGGGACCGGCAATGGGATCGCAACCCTCGGTGTTGCTCCCACGCCTCGCTCAGCCAGTGAGCGGGAAGCGGTCTGTATGTGGGATCCGAACCCTCGGACGGGAGCGCCGCTGCGCTTCCCAAGCGGTGCACTATCCAGTGCGCCACCGGGCCGGCCCATCCTTGTCTTTATTTAAGGAATTTAAAATTAAGCTTGTAAACAGAGTTGAATGTCAAGGGGGTCTTTAAAGTATAAAATTGAAAGCATTTTAAGGTAAGCATTTATCAAAGGACAATTGAAAGTGTCTTAAATTTTATTACAGAAAGTATTGGAATTATAAATATATTCCCTTACTAGCCAGCCACACACACACACAAATATACACACATAGAATTATAAATAAAATAAGATTTGTAAATTGAAATTAAAGTTTTAAGAGAACGAAGTTTTAAATATTTACAACTACAATACACTGAATATTATTTTATTTTTATTTTTTGGGGGGGCGTGGTGGCTGGCCAGTACTGGGATCCTAACCCTTGACCTGAGTGTTGTAACACTGTGCTCTGAATATTAATTTAGATACAAGTAAATGTAAATCATTTTAACACGAAAGTCCCCACTATGCCACTGGACATCAAGTGTATGGTAACAGGTTTGAGGTTTTTCCGACTGACTAAAGAGTCTTAGTACACGTAGCCATAAAGTGTCAAAGGGGACAGGTACCCAACAGATGACAAAAGTGACAGCAGGAGTTGCAGACTGGCTTCTGGTTTCTGCATAGCCTACACCTTTTCACGTTTGCTCTTCTGCAAGACGAAAGACCAGTCCTTACCCAGGTCACTGTAACTGCAGTGCAGGGGTGGGTCACTTACTGGCCCTCCCGGCGTGGCGCAGAGGCACAGCCTCTGCATAACTCCCAAGCCGTGGCTCCGCCAACTCAGGAATGATACTCATGTTGCAGCTAGGTCTAGTTCAATAGGAGAAAAAGAAAGGCAACATTAAAGCAAAACAGAAAAAAGCCAGTAGTGCAAAGGATGAGCTTTCAACTCAATCAAACTGAGGAGTTTCGAATCCTTGGTATTTCTTTGCCAAAGACAATTTCTCTTACCTGAGTTATTTAACTCCCCTAAAATAGTTTGTTTCTGAAAGGCACTGGAAGCACAATCCTTCATAACTGGATAAATGATTAATAACCTAAAATAACCCAGAATATGCTTCAGTTAGGTATTTAAAAAATGTAAAATGTGAGAATCTCAATATGAAAATAGGAATAAAGGACTAGTGAGGTTCTGAATGTAGGAAAGAGTAAGAAATGGAACCGAGAAAAGACCTAGACTTTATTGGACCCAATTCTCTGTCTGGACAAAAAATAATGACATAAAGAAAAAAATAATATTAAGATTCTTTTAACTAGTTTTAGTGTAAATTTACTGATCAATCTTGTAATTGTTACATTATTGTGTGTCTACTTCTAATGATGTTTAAAGCATTTAAGTTAATCTGATATATCAGATTTATAAAAAGCTGATTATGTATTGGAGAAATATTTTTTTTTTTTGCGGCTGGCCAATACAGAGATCAAGCCCTGGAGCTTGGTGTCGTCAGCACCATGCTCTAACCAGCTGAGCTAACCAGCCAGCCTTGTGGAAATGTAATTTATTACAGTACAACTTTTTAATTTATTAGTACTGTAAATACTTTATAAATATTTAGAGCAATATCAATGGTCTAAAGTTCCCTAATATGGTCAATTTCTTTAACATATTTGGGAATCTAAGCAACAAAAAGTAGAGAAGAGAACCAAAACTATTCAAAGAAACCCTTTCCCGACCTTTAACAAAATATGAAACAAAAATTGTGTTACCTTTTTATGTTCTCCATCCATTTCACACACACACAAATTTATAGAATTTTTGAAAACCCGTAAAATTTATGGGCCGGCCCGGTGGCGCACTGCTACAGTGCGCCACTTGGGAGCGCGGTGGTGCTCCCGCCGAGGGTTCGGATCCCACATACAGACCAGCCACTCACTGGCTGAGCGAGGTGCGGGCGCAACACCGAGGGTTGCGATCCCGTTGCCGGTCCCGGTCCGGTACGGGCGCGACACTGAGGGTTGTGATCCGTTGCCGGTCACGTAAAAAGACAAAAAAAGGAAAAAAAAAAAAAAAAAAAAAAACCCTGTAAGATTTATAATTAAGTCCTATTTTTTTTTTTTTTTAAGGATGACCAGTAAGGGGATCTCAACCCTTGGCTTGGTGTTGTCAGCACCACGCTCAGCCAGTGAGCAAACCGGCCATCCCTATATGGGATCCGAACCCGCGGTGGGAGTGCTGCTGTGCTCCCAGCGCCGCACTAAGGATGACCAGTAAGGGGATCTCAACCCTTGGCTTGGTGTTGTCAGCACCACGCTCAGCCAGTGAGCAAACCGGCCATCCCTATATGGGATCCGAACCCGTGGCCCTGGTGCTATCAGCACCACACTCTCCCGAGTGAGCCACAGGCCAGCCCATAATTAAGTCCTATTTTGAATGTTAATATTCAATAGACTCAGAATGAAAAACTTTAGGTGAAAGAAAATATATAGAGTTCTATAAAATAATAATAATACTAATACCCACACAACAGCAATGCCTGATATCTATTACATGCTTATCAGGCACTGGTCTGGCTGCTCCACATATGTTAAATTATGTGTTGGTTTAAAAAATTTTTTTTTATTTGTTGAATTATTTGGTTGTCTTCTATTGTTGCCCTATCGTCTCTATCTTCAAGGGGGAGAAAGTAACGCACAAGAGAGTGGTGCATGACACAGTGAACCTAGTTATATCAGATCAAACACAGGGACCAGGGGACCGGGGCTGATAGTGTACCAAGAAAAAAAATTACACAAGGAATCTTTAAAATAATGGTGATGATAATTTGCTTATATGTTATAGTAATGTTAATAAATGCTATTTAAGTTATATTGCTATAAAAACTGTAAAGCAGTTCTTTGTACCAAAATGTTAAATAAATAAAACATGTTTTATATGTAACATATGTCAAACAAAACATAATAATGAAATGAGGCTATTTATAAAAACATAAAGATTATAACGTTGATATTAACTCCTACAAAAACACTTTGAAGCCAGTAATTCTGTTTTAGAAGGAAAATAATTAGTTTTCCGCTTATCAGCAACCCTAGCCTTGAAATTTTGGAATTTGCACAAAAAATAATTGAATTTTTTTACATTGTGGTTAGAGACAGTCTCAGCAATTAAGAGCCTTTGACTCAGCGGGTCAGAGCATGGCCTTGCAACAGCAAGGTCAAAGGTTCAGTTCCTTATAGTGGCCAGCCGCCAAAAAAAAAAAAAGAGAGCCCTGCAGTTAGAAAATCAAAATTATATTGCTGAGACATAAAATGTCTGTTGGTAATATGTAAAAACATAGTTTTTAAAAAAAATTCTGCTTATATTTATTAAATTAAAGGAGACAAAGACTTTCAAATTATTTTTAAAAACAAGGAATCCTTGGGCCAGCCCGTGGCTCACTCGGTAGAGTGTGGTGCTGATGACACCAAGGCCACGGGGTCGGATCCCTATATAGCGATGGCCGGTTTGCTCACTGGGTGATCGTGGTGCTGACAACACCAAGTCAAGGGTTGAGATTCCCCTTACCGGTCATTTTTTTTTTTTTAAAAAAAAGGATAAAACAAGGAATCCTTGGGCCAGCCCGTGGCTCACTCGGGAGAGTGTGGTGCTGATGACACCCAGGCCACGGGGTCGGATCCCTATATAGCGATGGCCGGTTTGCTCACTGGGTGATCGTGGTGCTGACAACACCAAGTCAAGGGTTGAGATTCCCCTTACCGGTCATTTTTTTTTTTTTAAAAAAAAGGATAAAACAAGGAATCCTTGGGCCAGCCCGTGGCTCACTCGGGAGAGTGTGGTGCTGATGACACCCAGGCCACGGGGTCGGATCCCTATATAGGGATCCGACCCCGTGGCCTGGGTGTCATCAGCACCACACTCTCCCGAGTGAGCCACGGGCTGGCCCAAGGATTCCTTGTTTTATCCTTTTTTTTAAAAAAAAGGATAAAACAAGGAATCCTTTAGAGCCATAGTTTTATATTATATTTCTATGCAGGAAAGAAAAAGAGGACATTCTAAAGTTCTTCTTCTGATCAAGAACACAAACAATATGGCCAACTGCTGGGGAAAAAAAAGAAGAAAGAAAGAAAGAAAGGAAACACAAACAATAAAAACAACTGAAACATAAGCAGAAGATAAAAACAAATCTACTAGTATTTATGCCTTCAGAAAAGTAGAGATTTCAGTGTGAATACTGTTACCATTGCAACATATTATCAAGTAAGGAAACCAATTAGAAAAGCAGTCCTCGGGGCTTAAAGATCTATTTTTATAGCAGGCAAGGTGGAGGGTTAGAGGGAAAGCTGGACTTTGGTAAGAGAGGAAGGTAGCAGTCAGAGCATGCAGGGTGAAGTCAGAGTTTGGAATTTATCCATAGCAGTAAGAACCATTAAAGGCACTAAAGCAATGTTGTGACAGGATCAGATTCTGTTTTAAATTGCCTCTGGGTTAAATGGAGAGAATTTGTTGGAAAGGGGCAAGAATAGATGTGGGTAGATCAATTAGGAGGATTTCTGAGCATTCTTTGCAAGAACCAGTGGTAGCCTGGACCAGGGACGGGGTGGAGGAGATGGAGAGCTATAGACGTATGCGAGGGATGTTAATGAGGTTAAGTCCACACGACTTGGTGGACAATTGGAAAGAGTGAGGTTCTAGGATGATCTCCAAGTTTCTGAACGTATGACCAGATGGCTGGGGCTGCCCTTCATAACAGAACACAAAAATGTGTTGATGGTGTACACAGTATATACTAGAGTATACAGTGAGAAGTAGAACATTTTCAGTGTTAAATTTATTTATTTATTTTTTGTCTTTTGTCTTTTTTCTGTGTCCGGCAACGGATCGCAACCCTCAGTGTTGCCCCCGTACCGGACCGGGGACCGGCAACGGGATCGCAACCCTCGGTGTTGCTCCCGCGCCTCGCTCAGCCAGTGAGTGGGAACCGGTCTGTATGTGGGATCCGAACCCTCGGCGGGAGCGCCACCACGCTTCCCAAGCGGCACACTATCCAGTGTGCCACCGGGCCGGCCCTTCAGTGTTAAATTTTTAAAAATTCCAACTTTGCACATATTGTTTGCAGAGGATGAGACTGCAAAGGGGACAAGAATGTCCAGAGAAGCAGCAGGAAAACCAAGTGTCTTAGTCATTCAGGCTCCTATAACAAAACACCATAAGCTGGGTGGCTTATAACAGCAGAAATCTATTTCTTACTATTCTGGAAGCTGGGAAGTCCAATATCAAGGAACTGGCAGATTTGGCATCTGGTGAGGGCCCCACTTTCTGGTACATGTATGGTGCCGTCTCACTGTGTCCCCACATGGTAGAATGGATGAGCCAGCTCTCTGGGGTCATTTTTTTTTTTTTTTTTTTTTTTTTTTTTTTTTAAAAAGATGACCAGTAAGGGGATCTTAACCCTTGACTTGGTGTTGTCAGCACCACGCTCAGCCAGTGAGCGAACCGGCCATCCCTATGTGGGATCCGAACCCGGGGCCTTGGTGTTATCAGCACCGCACTCTACCGAGTGAGCCACGGGCCGGCCCTCTGGGGTCATTTTTATAATAGTACTAATCCCAATCATGACGGTAGAGCCCTCATGAGCTAGTCACCTCCCAAAGGCTGCATCTCCTACTACCATCGCCTTGACAGTTAGGATTTCAATATATGAATTTTGGGAAGGATACAAACATTTAAATCATAGCAGCAAAGGTCAAGGAAGCCAAGAGCAAAACTGAAGTTTTACATTGACAAAAATATTTCCATATTTTCATGAAGCAGCCATGTTCAAACATAGTAATATTTTTCAGCCAGTAAATTATTTTTCACTTATATGGTTGCATTAAATAAATCAATTGTGTTGTATTTCACAAAGAACACTAGGATGTACAGATCTCAGCACCCAAAAATGTTTACATAGATAGAGTTCTAAAGGTTTGTCTTAATGAAAATGAAATTTTATAATAAGGCATCATTAGTCTGATATGCATATATCTGTGGGTATGATAGCGATCTATTATTTTATAACTTAGTGAGGGTTAATTAATGATGTTTTAATGGTTCAGATGGGAAGAAATACATTGGTCAAGAGGTTTTCTGGGGAGGTTAATTAGAACTAGGCAAGAGGAAAGCTAAGATCAACTTGCCCTGTCTCAGTTTTCCTTGAGAATTATCTTTCTAGGAGACATAGGCATATCCCGAATACTGGGTACATTATTAGACTGTGCACATTTCCACTGTTTTCATTATATGCACAGTGGTTAATGTTGGCTGAGGAATGACTAAGTAGGTTGCTGTCATCAGATAAAAATACAAAACTAATGTCCCAAGAAGTGCTATGCATCTTTGGAAAAGTTCATCAACCGCTGCCTCCCCACATCTAGGGGCCAAGGGTTTCAGTGACTCTGCTACCTCTCGCCCCCAGGGGAATTTCCCGTAGAGTCCACTGTTGATCTGCTAAGGAGTGTATTTAGTGCAGTGATAATTAACTCTGCAGTGACATTATTGGAACACAATGCTCCTCCTTTTCTTTCTCCCTTCTTTCAACAGTCTCTGCTGCTTCTTCCATCTCAGA
Source organism: Galeopterus variegatus (assembly GCF_000696425.1). Lineage (NCBI taxonomy): Eukaryota > Metazoa > Chordata > Mammalia > Dermoptera > Cynocephalidae > Galeopterus > Galeopterus variegatus. The sequence continues at coordinate 77,466 of NW_007729689.1, forward strand.
ATTTCTTAAACTGGCATCAATGATTTAACCATCAATTTTGGTAAATCTATGCATCCTTTCAACCTGAATGGCTGATCCAAGAAGACAGAGATGATTCCAGAAGAGAGAAAAGATAAAATTCTTTAGAAGTCTCAGATAAAGATCCTGCTCCTTGTGAGAAAACATGACTGACAGACTGGATTCTGAGCTCTCTCTGGCCCAAGAAACCTAGATGTCAGGTGTACTTTTTAGATGTACAAGAATAGGTCACCTCTCAGGAAGTGTCACTTGCCCAGTAAAGCGTCTGCTTCTGTTTCTTTCTCCATACAGTATTGTTGTGTGTACATATAATTGTTGTGTGTAATTACATAATAAATACAGGCTACCATTGTAGAACTTCCAGTAAATGTTTTCCTCCTTTTAAATGATGAACAAATATACGGAATACGGAGTACATGTAAAGGAGGCGATAGAGTTTATATAATATTGAAGAAATATTTTTTTGTTTTGTTTTTGTACCACGTCTTTGCACATTTCTAAGATGGAAAAAGGAGAAAGAAGAAATACATTACCAGAATTCTTATAATTAGCTGAACCTTAGAGAAGAACTCTACAGAAAGAATTTTTTTTCTTTATGCTTTTCCAAGTATTTAAAGCCAGTATCTCCTTTTAATGACTGTTAGAGAGAGCAGATATCAGTAATTTTATTTAACACATAAGATTAACGGAGAAAGGAACCAGTATGATTAAATGAAAGAGATAATCAGTTCAGAGAAGACTTTTCCACCAATATCTGTTTTACTGTTATTCTAAGAAACAAATTTGACCCTTTTTATAGATTTACTGTGAAGATTAAAGATTACACAGAAAAAGTGCTAAGAATAGTACCAGGCATATAATAAACACTCGATAAATGTTAGCTAATACTGTAACATTTCACCAGTTCTACTGTGCTATTGATTATAATTTCCACCACTAAGAAAGTAAAAACGCTGCCAGATAAACTATGATACTATGAGACACATCCTAATTTCTGAGTTACTAAAATGTGGAAAAAATTACATCTCAAAATTAATAAAAAATGGTATTTAATACCATATTTTAATTTTTAATATCATTTTAAATATTATTTTAAAAATATTTTTAATATTATTGAACACAACCTTCAGAGCTGCTATATTCCCCTCACCTTTTTTCCTAACTATACATTTCCCGTCCTAAAGGAAGCCCCCAAATAACAATTTGGTTTCAAATTTACAAATGTGGAATTTAATAAACAAATTAACCCACATCTCTCTTTGTCAGAGTGGAAACGCTTGTGTCCGACTCATCCTCGGCTAAGACCAGCTAGGGAAGTTGAATAAGATACAAAAGTAACTATTTGAAAGCATCAGAGAGCTTTCAACGGGGCAAGGAATTTAAGGATCCTCTCCTGGAGAGAGGGAAGCCTTGGCATGGCACCTGCTGACTCCTGAACAGTGATTAAAAGACTGAGAATCTGCGCAGAAGGAGGTGACAATCGGGAGGCCAATAAACTGAATAAAGGGGTTTGAAAGTCTCACAGGGCAGGGGAGAAAAGCTGGACTTTAGGACCCACCAAGAACTACCCTAGGAATAGTAAATAACTGAGATAGACTATTACCTCATGAAGACAGAAATCCAGTTGGCTCATTTTTAAAATTTAAAATTTGTTTTGAATAAACTCAATCCCTGATTGAATTAAGGTAAAATCTACCTTAAGTCTGACTGCCAAAGCAAAAGTAAATTGTCTCTGGAAAAAGGTAAGATCATCCAGCACCTCATTTCCATAATTGTAGAAACAGCATTTTTACAATTTTTTAAAAAAATAAACTTAATTTTTTAAAATGATTTTAGATTTACAGAAGAATTGAGAAGGTAGTACAGAAAGTTCCCATAAACTACATAACCCACTTTCTCTGGCTAATGACATTCATATATTAGTATGGTACGTTTGTCACAATTAATAAACAAATATTGATATATTGCTGTTAACTAAAGTCCATGCTTTATTCAGATAGTCTTAGTTTTTTTAGTCTTTTTCTGTTCCAGGACCTAACCAGGATTCCACATTACATTTAGTCCTCAGATCTCCTTAGGCTTCTCTGGGCTGCAAAGTTTGTCGGACTTTCTTGGTTTTGGTGACCTTGATAGAGGAATAGTGTCATGTATTTTGTAGAATGTTCCTCCGTTGGGATTTGTTTGATGTTTTTCTTTTTTTTTTCCTTTTTGTCTTTTTTCGTGACCAGCAATGGATCGCAACCCTCAGTGTCGCGCCCATACCGGACTGGGACCGGCAATGGGATCGCAACCCTCGGTGTTGCGCCCGCACCTCGCTCAGCCAGTGAGCGGCCGGTCTGTATGTGGGATCCGAACCCTCGGCGGGAGCGCCGCCGCGCTCCCAAGCGGTGCACTGTAGCAGTGCGCCACCGGGCCGGCCCTGATGTTTTTCTCATAATAAATTGGGTTATGGGCTTTTGGTAGAAAAACCACAGAGGTAAAGTGCCATTTTCATCGCATCATTTCAAGGGTACATGTTATCAATAAGTTTATTACTTACTTTTAATGTTGACCCTGATCACCTGGCTGAAATTGTGTTTTTCAGGTTTCTCCACCGTACTTTTTGAAAAGAAGTCACTGTGCATGGCCCATACTCAGCAGTGGGGAATTCTACTCAGTACATCTCAAGTTTTTATACCTGGTATCTGGTAATCAACTGAAAATAATTGGACGTTAAAAAGACTAAAACTGACCTTGAACAGAAAATAAAATAAAAATACAGGTAGGAATTGTTAGAATCAGAATTAAAACACTTATGATTAATATGTTCAAGAATATAAGCAATAAGATGAAAGATTTCAATAGAGAATTAGAAATGATTAAAAAAAATAGAACTAAAAAATAAAATAACTGAAATTAAGGACTCAGTTGATGGGTTTCATAGCAGATTAAATATAGCTGAATAAGAAGTTAACAAAAAGATAGGTGAGAAAAAAATATCTGCCCTAAAGAACAGAGAAGCTGTGGCTGGCCAGTTAGCTCAGTTGGTTAAGTCACAGTGTTATAACACCAAGGTCAAGGGTCCAGATCCCTGTACCAGCCAGCCACCAAAAAAAAAAAAAAAAAAAAAACCAGAACAGAAAGGCCAAACAATAGGAAATACAGAAAAGGACATATGTGGCATATATGGGTCATTGTGAAAAGGTCTAACATATGTAATTGAGTCCCAGGAGAATAAGTGAAAGAAAATGGGGTAGAAGCAATATTTGAAAATACAATGGTCAAGACGTCCAACGCTGAGAAGCAATGTCAAGACAGAGTCCAGACACTCCTCACATCCATGAGATTAAAAACAAAACAAAATCAAAGAGAATATCTTGAATCAACCAGAGTACACAAAAGATAGGAAACAAAAGTACAGAAGACAGTGAAGGTAAAGATCATGCAGAGCCCTGGCTGGCCAGCTGCCAAGACAAAAACAAAAAGATGATGTACAGAATGGTGGCCGTTAATTATTTAATATAATAGTTTGGAAAATGTGTATATATCTGGATATTTTGTGCTTTTTATTGAATATTATTTTTCAATGAATAGCATGGAAGAAAACTCTCATATGCTCCTTTAATTATTGGTGCCAACTAAATGTGTGTATCTGAAACACTAAAAATTAAAATTAAACATTGGACGCATTTAATAATTTTTTTCTCATCTTTTCTTTATTTATATTTATTCATTTATGTTTTTGGTGGCTGGCTGGTATGAGGATCCAAACCTCTGACCTTGGGCCGGCCCGGTGGCGCACTGGATAAGTGCGCCGCTTGGGAAGCGCGGCGGCGCTCCC